>NC_068361.1:95097422-95358422 GCF_020536995.1 Dreissena polymorpha | reverse complement strand
TAAAGCGCGTCGCCGCTTTAATCCATAGAATTTTGTAATACACACACAACGTTGCTTTGTTAATGCTAATGAAATTCGTAAATTCGTAATAATATAGACAATCAGTTATACGTGTTAACTTTTACAAGACTATAGCCATGTAATTGATTTTCATGTTTGTATAATTTAATAATTCTACGATTTCCTCGTATTACAGTTGAAGATATATATATTGATTATGATGTATTACTGTCTTTTTGTAAACTTCTCTAATTAAATCAATGTATTGATATTATTAAACACATTGCGTAACTTTCTGTTTTGTGACAATAAAGCATTGTATTATGCTTATATGCTAATAAAAGTTGTTGTTGTTGTTGTTGTTGTTGTTTTCGGTACAACGTTAATAGTAATGTCAAAGTTATAAGCAAATTTTAGCAATGTACGTGTATTTACTCTATCTTAAGGTAACATTGTGTGATAAATTACGCTTTTTGAGGTTTGTTTTGGTTTAAAAAGTGTTTAATGCAACAGAGTGTTACTTCTCGCTGAAATAATTGATAAATTAATTAATTTCGCATGAAACATTTTGCAAGTGAAAAAAATCATATTTGCGCTCGACCTACGGATGGCGAATTTTAATACGCGGTAGAACTTATCCTAAACCGTTCGCAAATAGTTACGGCATTTCTTTTGCAATTTGTTTTATGTTTTGGATTTTTTCTTGTAAGTGGCCTGGACTATATTGGGCAAAGCCCCGCTTAGGGGTTAGCTTGTATCTTGGTGATTGACTATTAGATTTTGGATCTGGACATAGGAAAGTTTTGAGTTAAAATTTATGGAGCAAAATAAAATGGAAACTTTATCTATGTTTTGGCGTCAGTGTTCAGATCGAATAACGCTACAGAAGATTAAATGGTCGCCGTTTTGACCTAGGATACGAACCAGAAGTACAGCTGTACGAACGATCACGGGCCACAGAAAAAATTAATCGGTTGGAATAGAGGTTCGTTTAATTTAAATGATGGCAATTAGGTTGAGTATTTCACAATTTATAAAGTTATATATCTTTTCAAAATTGTTAAGAAGAATTGTATATTGTTATGTTTTAAAAAAATTACAATTATATACGGATATAAAAATGTGTAAATTTATCTTTGATTGGTAAATTGATTTTAATTTTAAATTAGGAACATACAACAAGTATCCAAATTTTACGCTGCTTAAAGTATAATAGAAATAAAGATATTAAATTCATTCCAATAATTGAGGATAAGTGAAGACATTTTTTTCGTTATTAGGCAGTAAAAGATGAATAATAATTAAAATGAATTATGTACGGAGAAATGTTACCAATAAAATAATAAAGAAAGTATAAGTGTTTATCATAATCTTATGAGTTAAAGAAATAATGAAATTAGAGGCGAACAGATAATTTAGAGTATTTAAACAATTTTATATAATTGTTGTATTATTATAATAATAGAATATGTACAGACAAATTTTTTTCAGCATAAAAAAGTGTTGGTATTTGTGTAAGTTTTCATTAAATTAGAACGTACGAGGAAATAAGGATATTTGAAGAATGTAACTCAAATTTTTACATCATAAGAATAAAGATATTAGGGACGTATTCACAATTAAGGATTTTGTAAGACTTTTAATAAATATTGTTTCGTCGTTTGAGCACGTGCGAATTAGACGAAAACTATTTCCCTTGTCAATGTAGATCCGATAGGTGGCTCTGTAAGAGAGCGTTTTCCTCGTGGCCTAGTAAATTGTTCAGTATTTCAGCGTTGGGATTGACTGATCGATGTAACGTTAATTTTAATACGTGTACACTTGTTTTTGAACATAACCACGCGGTCTAGCGATGATTGTTCTTTTCTGGAAAAATGGACTTGCATAGTTTAATTAGGGAACTTTTAGTAGAAGTGCGTGAGCAGAATATAGGATCAACAGAGCCGAGTTGGAACAGTCGTGAATAAGAAGGCGCTTCAAAAGCCGTCAGCTACCGTCACTTCCGTAAGCTTGCCACGTGGCGGAAACACTATATATAGGGAAATGCAATAGACGGAAATCGTCCATGTTTCGTTTGTGAAAAAAACAACACACACTTCGGATGCAACTGCCTGTAAACCCGGCGGTTCCCGCATCCTGACGTCCCTAGCAAACAGAAGCCCAAGCTCGCATTATCCCGTTACAACAGACATGGATTTAAAAGATGAGTATTCATTGTTTACTGGTATCTTCTAGTCAGGAAATATCTACTGACAGCTATATTGAATACGAACGAGACCAGAAAGAAATACTGGTGTAAAGCAAATTGAAATATCATGTTCAGCTTTGGAAAGATATTGAAGCTAACTGATTCATTTTAGACGCTATTTAAAATGAATATAAAATTCCGTTCACAAATATTGTTGGATGCTTAATTTTGATATTACGCCTGCATATCATTTTGTGGATATTTTTCTGCCACGCACACACATTATTTAGGTTTTAGCTGGGAAAATTGATCAGATGATGGCATTGGCATCGTAAAGATATGCAATAAAACAGTAATCATGTCACGAGAAATTAAGTCAGATTTGTTGTTATCCCTATGTCCAAAGTTGACGAATCATGCCTGGAGCCCCATGTTTATATCGGGATGTTAAGTCGATTACATTTTACAGACGCTAAGATTATTTAAAAAATTGAACAATGTCAGTGTGCTAAAAAATTGCTAGGTTTGTGCGCCAAACTATATCTAGGTATAAATCTCGGAAATGTATCTCAGATTATGACTATGTGCTTAAACATAGACATACATAAAGCAAAACTTTGGAACTCTAACATTAGTTTGCCTGAAAAAAGTAAGGTTCAACTTTCTCTTTGGAATAAACATTTATACAGTTTAAATGAAAGATCATTGGCAGTCATCCATGGTTGTAATAAAATTGACGCTAGCAGCAGTGGTTTTGCAGGGTATGTATGCCGTACCATTTGGGTCAAAAGTACAAATACGCCAACACCTAAAAATAGATATCACCGCGGTTACAAAATTGTTACCGCGGTGACAATTTTGTCACTGCGGTACCAATGTTGTCACCGCGGCGATATCTATTTTGTCACTGCAGTTACAATTTGTCACAGCGGTACCAAATTATGACTGTTGGTATATTTTATACCTGCTGTTACATTTATTTCTTTGGGGTCAGTTTTCAACCATTTTCCCCGTACCAAAGACTTTTCAAGACAATAATTAAATAGTTAACAATAGTTTAAAATAAAATCAAAACGAATGAATAAGGATAGTTGATAAGTGTATTCATATGTTTTTTCATATCTTTTTGACCTTTTGTCCAAAGTATCTCCGCAGTTACAAATATTTCACCGTAGTGATACATTTATGATCGCAGTGACTAAATTGTCACCGCGGTGACAATTTTGTCACCACGTTGATTTCTATATTTAGCTGTTGGCGTATATGTACATTGACCCAAAGGGTATGTCATACGGGTATGAGCTTGAAATGCCCAGCGGTGTAGTGCATGACACGTGGTCGGCCGTCGGAAGCGGCAAAATCCTCCGCATGGAGAGATTGTGTGCTGTTTTCAGAGTACTGTTGTCGCTTGAGCATGTGTTTGGTTTTTAAATGTGTGTACTTAAGTTGAACTTTTTATAAACACGAATTGTGTGTTGATATATGTTTTTTCAGAGTCATGCAGATGATAACGACGCGCTTCCTGACGTCTTGATGGGAGATGTTATGTTGCTGCCGCAGTAACTAAAAGAATCATGATCTATTAAATCGTCATGTGTTGTTTACCGAGGGAGATAATTTCGGTTATCATAATAACCATATCATGATTAAGGCGCTTGCCTAAATGACTAATGCTGTTTTTAAAACCCTCGATTCAAAGGAGGGAGATGACTCGTGAATGAGTATGCGCAGGGTCGTACAGCGGTTATCGCGCTTGCCTTTTTGAAGCCACATTGGCTTGTTACGCACGAGGTGAGAAACGTGCTTATACGCGCGGTAGGATGTATCGGTATACAATGTCGTGTTAGTAATATTAATTTCAGGCGTTTCGACCTATTGTGTGAAATGTTTGTCTTACGCCTGTTATAACAAGTTTATAGTGGAATATAAGCGATTTCTATTGGTCAGGTTTTGCACGAGGAAATTGTGATACAGTTTTAGGTTGTGTATAGTAATTCTACCATACGCTCTCACTTCGTAAACATCTATTTTGATATTAAATAACTATCGTGTATGTATGTTTTTTCACAATGAACAATTCTATGTTATTGTTTAAACATGTCAACAATGTATGTAAAAGACGAGATACATGATTTATTGAATGAGGCCCAACATTGTATGTGATCTGACGCCTGACAAATGGGCACAGGTTTCCAGCGTTCACCGTCTCTGGTTTTCCTGGTCGGTCAGTTCACATATAGAATTGTGTATCCACGTATGTATTTAGCTCACGCTTGTCACACCGTTGTATTATCGCATACTGTAGTATCCAATGCGACAGAACAGCAAAATTTGACACCATTCTTTGCATTGGTCAAATTGAACCAAATCGTCGACGCAATCAGGTAAATTACAAAAACAAGAATAAACATCGGAAGTCTTACGCTGTTTATAAGTATCCTGCTATGGTTATCCTTATTTAATTTATGCTTTCCGGTGGTTTATAGAGAAATATCAGTGAATTAAACTGATAATTTCACTGTTAAAACAGTGAAACTTATCAGTAAAAATTATCGATAATTTCAACTGTTTTACCCGGCACTATTTTTTTACCCCCATTGTGACCCCCACGCATTCTTTTCCACCAAGAGCGAGAAACTCTTCGATGAATATTTATATCAACATACGGAGTAACTTCCCTTGAACACACATGTACACACTGTAAGCGTTATTTACGCTATAAATAGACTCCGCATATTTATACGACAACATGACATAAACAAATTGTGTAATCATATGATTATTTATTTTTTAAATGATGTTTATCGGTGTTTGTTTCTTTTCACTTGATATGTGTTGCATTGTAATACAAAAAGTTATTGTTTAACGTTTGTTTTTTTGTGAACTATTTGCAACGCTTATTGTAAAAGCGGTAATGATATTTTGGGGCGCCCCAAAGAGAAATTAATTGAACGGATTGGCAAACGTATAAAAATATTAATTTGTGAGCATAAAATAAAAAGAATTTTTTGAGGATTGGGTGGAATATCGATTTTAATTCACTCGTGAACATAGAAAAATATATTTTCTATGATCACTCTTGAATTAAAATCGATATTCCACCCAATCCAACAAATATCCCCTATCTTATCAGCTCAATTCACGGGCGCCTGCCTAGTGTACTGGATTAATTGCCAAAAAGACTGATATCATTTATTGCTAAATGTTGTGTACATTTAAAATTAACAACGTGTTACTCAATTATTGTGTTTTGATTTTTCATTTAGAAAACGCGCTGAAAACAAACTTGTAACGTGTAATTAGAATGGAAAGAAACGGCCGTCTTAATGAAATACTTTAATACCATATATTTCAATCGTTTAGAAAATACTTATGCTACATACCTTATATGCCATGTGATTGCAAAAATACGATACGAAGAAGCATCACTTAAATCCACGTACACAAGTATGCAGTTAGAATATACGCGTACATGTACTGAATATCAAAATCAGGATATACGAAGAAAATCATTTTAAAAAAAGATATTTCTTGCAATAATTACTGTAGTTTCATACAAATTATAGTCTTATATTTAAATCTATATAATGATTAAAATCAGTATAATAATTGTGTGATTTAATAACAAGAGTATATCCCTTAACACAACTTTGAATGCAATAATACGAAATGGCGCAATTTACTTTATACGCTATTACATTTTGCATTATATATTAATTGAACCAAAAATAATTGTAAATTGAGTGTTAAAAGGGTATAAATGAATTGCTAATTTTATGCCGCGGTACAAAATTCTCTTGTGCTGGAATATGTATAATTTGTCGACCATGGCATCTTTCGAGCCATATTTTAAACCTGTGTCTGTGAATGTCCGATATAGTTGTTTTCTTTGTGTTTTCGTTTAGTTGTTCGCTTGCGAACGACTAAGGTTACTTGACCACGAATTCCGATTCGAAGTGTCTTAGCTATCCTTAACCAACGAACCTGTAAGCATACGCGCAAAAAGGAGTTTGCGTCGCGGTTTCAGTTCTTGAACTATATTCATTTACAAATTGACACATAATATGAATATCGTGTTAAATGGAATAGTTTTGAACGGATCGTATATAGTAAAATTAAAAAAATACACTACATTTGTTCACTATACATGTCGCAGAGCGCTGAGTATGTTTATATTGTGAATGGTAAAATAGTCCACTATGTGCTACGGAGTGTATTCTTGCGCACATGTCATTCATAATCTAACGCTATTAATAGATCAGAGAACATGAAATTCACCAATGGGATGTCGAAATTGCAATACACTATCATGCGAAAGTGCTTACAAGGAACTTCATCAATGGGATGTCGAGATTGCAATACACTATCATGCGATAGTGCTAATTATTATTCGTCAAATATTAATTTTCGTTCCTAACTAATAATAATGGCTTATGTTTAAACAAAATTAAGTTTGAATACCGAATGCATGAAAAACATAAATATTTAACGCAATCCACGCATACATATTTCGGCTGTTTCGAAATCAAGATAAATATGTTGTAATGACAAAAAGGGGAGTTTTATAGTACCGTGTACTTAACTGACACGTGAAATTTACACTACCATGCGATAGTGCTTATCGTCAAATATTAATGTTCGTTCCTTACTAATAATGTCCAATGTTTAAACAAAATTAAGTTTGAATTATTGTATGCATGAAATACATTAATATCCAACGCAATCCACGTATAGATATTTCGGCTGTTTCGAAATCAAGATAAATATGTAAATATGTTGTTATGACACAAAGGGGAGTTTTATAGTACCGTGTACTTAACTGACACGTGGCATTTCCTGTAAAACGCTAATGCATAAAGCTGTATCGAAAACTTCTGACTTCGTTTCGGTAGAATAGTAAGGATTAGCAATCAACTTACATAGTAGGTTCGTAAAAAAATATTGGTGAGGGGGGGGGGGGTGGTGAGAACTTACACGTTCATGTCAATACTTGAAAATGAATGAACATGAAATGGAAAGAAATTAAACGAAGCATAACATTTCTGGGGAAAAATTCGATAGTGCTAATACATGGAACATCACCGATGGGATGTCGAGATTGCAATACACTTTCACGCGATTGTGCTAATTATTATTCGTCAAATATTAATTTTCGTTCCTAACTAATAATAATGTCCGATGTTTAAACAAAGTTAAGATTGAATTACCGTATGCATGAAATACATTAATATCCAACGTAATCCACGCATACATATTTCGTCTGTTTGGAAATCAAGATAAATGTTGTTATGACACAAAGGGAGTATTATAGTATACCTGACACGTGACATGTTCTGTAAAACGCTAATGCAGTAAAGTGAAATCGATTGGCAATGGCTTCAAACATTTGCTTACATGGTACGTTCGTAAAAAATATTGGTGACGGGGGGGGGGGGTGAGGGGGTGAGAAGTAACACATTTACATAAAAATGAATGAAGATGAAATGGAAAGAAATGAAATAAAAAAATTCTGTCGAAAAATAATTAACAAAAAAATAATGTGGTTTGCTTGAGAATTTTATTCAATGCTCGTTGATACCAATACAGTTATTATTATAATTATGTTGTGATTCATTCTTTCTTAGACTCAAACACATCGACGGATACACTCACGCTAACCACCTGTGAATAAAAATGCAATGTTTGCGTCATGAAAATAGTCCACTGCGTGTTACGTTAAAATCGCATAACACTGCTCTCCTCAAAGGTCACAGGTGCAGGTCAGCCAATAGATGCATTCGCGAAGACGCTGAGTAAATGAAATACATACATGCGCGCGCAGCACAGCAGCTGATGCGGTGAATATGCGACTCGTGACGATTTCTCCTGTCTTCTAAATTGCACGGGTGATAACAATATTCGGCGTAAATGCTAATTTTGAAATAAAGTTAGAAAATTTACGTTTCTGAATAATTAAATTGAAAATTATAGTGTATTTTCCCACTTGTCAGTCACATATCCACCGCACGACTATGTGTTATTATAGTCAAACCACACACTTGTGTTCGTAGAAATATATAGCATTTCTTTATTTTATTAACATCCAGTTTTCTTTCGACACATTCAAATCAAACTTTCATAGTCTCGTCATGCGAAAATAGGTCTTATGGCGTTTCGGCCAGCGTAGCTCAAGACCAGCTTGCGAAATTGGGAAATCTGGTCAGCTGTCCGCTATAAATCACGCAAGATTTAATAGTCTCATTATGCATCTCCGGAACAGACTGCGAGATGCGCATGCTGCGCTTTAGCTATGAGGGCCGCATATGGCATAAAAACCCATTTTCCCATGACGCGGGTCTTTAAAAATATCATTGCGTACTTTATTTGACACATTTAAGCACAATGCTTTTCAATATAAAATTGAATTTAAACTGTGTTATTAATGGCAATCTGACAAATAAGGGTAGCCTATTCGGGCGTTCAGGAACAATTTTCAGACGGGCTGACCGAGTACGGCAAACATATGTGGTTAAATAATTAAACGATTTCCCCCTTATCGTGACACTATACTGTTTTGGAAGTTTTTTGTTTCCTCATCTTGAAAGCAAAACTTTGTAAAACACGTTTATCGATAGACCATTATTTCTTCCCCTGACGATTACAGACCATGAAATTCAGCGAGATGAATGTTTACGCGTAATTGTAACTTGGCACAATTTGTGTTACATCCATAACGCTGTGCACAGACGAAATGATCTGGCCAAAGTTTTCTCGAATCAGCCATTCAGATATATTCATTCGGATCTGCTCGCGTTGCGGAGATGTCATTTAAGGTGAAAAGCTGGGTAAAACAGCTACCCCGAAAAAGCGCATTAGTGTTCTATACCAATCTTTATGACTACCTAATGTTAGTTAAAAGTATTGCTCGCGATTTATTTTTTAATTAATTTTCATCAATTATCTTCTTGTATAGTTTGAATTGTTATATGGTATCAAAACAGTTTTGTAAAGGGAAACCCCATCATGAAATATATTCTTAATGAGATAGGTATCGATATTCCAACAATGTTCATTTAATATGATGGTTATTGCAGATTTTATTTTATATTAACTTGTTCTCGTTATACAATTTTCATAATATTGTCCATGCCTTCAGAACGTCTAAAAAGGGACATGTTGTTGTTATGTTAACTTAGTTATCTCTATAACATCAATAGGATGATAAACAGTGCACACAAATCTCGACCTGTGCGTTCAAACACACTCTTTATAAATTTGAATGGGATGTGTATATTTCAAACTTGCGATTCAAAAAGCGATACCTTAATTTTGAAAAATGAGTTGCGTCAAAGGTTATGCAATAGCGAACAACTGCAGTGCCTTCAGCGCTTTGATTTTTTTTGCATCAACAAATTAATGTATCAGATTCTGCTAAATTATCTCCATTATTTTTAATGATGCTGTCTTGATCTAGTTAACAATTCGCTAGCGATTCCAAAACCCGTTCAGACGCCATTTTCTTTCAAGCTCCGGTCGCCAATTACGTAACGTCAACGCGTGCCGACGATCTGCCGTGACTGGACAACAGGTGCGAGATAACCGGAAGTTTTCAAATAACTGATTTTTGGCACAGTTGCCAATACCGAGATTTTACACGAGTTATTCGTGAAAAAACGGCCCATTTCGTTACTAAATATAGCATATAACATATGCAATAACATATGCAATAAAGCGAGTTATTATTTCCTTGCTAATTTCACGGCGCGGTGCACACAGTGATTTCTTTGCGTTTAATTAAAAACAAAATGGTTTTAAATCATTACATATTGATCAGTTGCCCTACACTTGTAAATCTTATATATATAAAAACAATATAAGCATATGTTATCGATCTTGAAAGTTTTGATAATAAACAAAATATGAAAGCGGATGAAAGTTTACAAGTACGCGTTTAATAATGCTTCTTTTTTGTAGAAAAGACGTATAAAATAATATATATAAAATAAATGAAAAAAAAATATGTCTTTATTTAAAATGGCACGTTTGTTAAATCTTAAATATATCTTTTTTAACGAAATATTCGCGTCTTCAACATTTAGGCCTTTTTAAGGAACGAATATTCAAAAATGAATCATTAATTTGTTCATTATTTTGCAAACAAATAATTATATAGTTTGTTGTGTTACAACTTATACACAATAAACCAATATAATTTTTTGCTAACATTAATGAGAGACATGTTTCCTTGCTAATTTCACAGTGCGATGTGATTTCTTTGCTTTTCACCAAATGTATTTTGATCATTAATTAAATAGAGGATATTTGATGGATTTGGTGGAATATCGATTTTAATTCACGAGTGATCATAGAAAAAAAATTATGATCACGAGTGAATTAAAATCGATATTTAACCAAGTTTATTTATTTCAAGCTCATTTCATGCATAACATGACAGTGTGAGCAAAAGTTACACAAACATAAATTAAAAAATACATAGTTGAAGGGGCCATTACATAGCAAACTAAACAAAAAAAACATTTAAAAAAACATTTAAAGGGAGAGAATGTTTAGAAGTTAAGCATCAATCACATGGGGGTAACAACATACACTATTTGATTGTATAGAAAAACAACACCAGACAAATATAAGTTCTAAATTAAAACTTTTTCAATATTTCCTTAATGAACATACATAGTTTTCTGTAATTACTGTTAGTATGATAATCGATGGACATTACCAATTTAAATTTAATAGTATTAGGTCTTGTGTAATATTTTGTATCGATAAAACGTTTTCTTAGATCTTTAAGGGCATTACATTCAAGTAAATAATGGAATTCATCACCAATGTGATTATTGGAGTTACATAAATTACACAGTCTTTGGTTCGATTCTATTCCGTACCAACTTCCAGTTTCGACAGGTAACCTCTTATTTCTTGTCCGAATTTGTATAATGTATTTTAAAAATTTATCTGGAGTTTTAACAAGGTAGGATTCGAACCCAAATGTGTCTTTAATTAGCCTATAATTACTGCATTTACTAGAATTATGTATATCTGAGTACCATTCATTAATAAACAGATCTGAAAGTTTTTGTTTCACGCTTTGAATGAGCCAGGCGCAATTCGGAAAATCATGAGACTGCCAAATATTAATCATTCCGCATTTAACAAAAATGTTTCGGATGCACTCTATCCAGTCAAATTTAGCATTTTCTATTGCATGTATATTAAATAAGGTGTTGTAGATTTGATATGACAATTTAAAACACAATGGATGGACCAATTTAGACCAAAAAGAAATCATTCTAGTTTCTATGTCAATTTGGAGGGGCTTTACTCCAGTTTCTCCGTATATAATGCAAGATGCCGTACTGGCTTTAACCCCTAATATAATTTTCAGAAACTTCAACTGAACTTTTTCTAATATATAATTATTTCCAAACCCCCAACATTCACAACCGTACAAAAGAATAGGTTTAATCATCTTATTAAAAAGATCAATTTTCATACCTATTTGTAAAGCGAGGTTATTGCATTTATTAATCAGACAGTACATAGCTTTTGTTGCCTGTTCGGCTAGATTCTTTTTGGTCTGGAAAAAAGAGCCACTGCTATTGAATAAAAAACCGAGGTATTTATAATTTCTAACAACTTCAATGGGATGATCTTTATAATAGAATACATAATTAGATGGTCTACCTTTACTAAAAATTACAATTTTTGACTTGTCTATGTTAACAGTTAGTTTCCATGTGTCACAATATTGGGAATACACATTTAAACAATTTTGAAGATCGTTAGCTGACTCTGCTACAATAACAGTATCGTCAGCGTAAAGCAAAACAAATAGTTTGAAAAAAATTAACATATCGTTGTCATTTGACTGAACATGAAAATTTATTCCGTCTACATCACTGCTATTATTGAAATATGAATGTAGGTCATTCAAAAAGAAGGAAAATAGTATGGGGGATAAATTTTCTCCTTGCCTTACCCCAACTGAACATGAAAAATAGTTAGATTTTTCGCCATTACACATGATACATGATTTTGCGTTGTTGTACATATTTTTGACAATATTTAAGAACTTTCCATTTATACTGTACTTGCCTAACTTATACCACAATAATGACCTATTAATCGTATCGAATGCAGCCTTTAAATCGATAAATGCACAAAACAGTTTTTTCTTTTGAGTTCTAAGAATGTTAATCAGCGCATATAAGACAAACATATTGTCAGCTGTTGAAAAATGTTTACGGAAACCCGCTTGATGCTTATCAATAAGGTCATATTTCAAAATAAATTTTTCTAAACGTATGTTTAAGACTGAAGTGAATAATTTACTCACACAGCTCAACAGAGTGATTGGTCTATAGTTAGAAGGATCGTTTTCAGAACCTTTATTTTTAAAAAATTGGATTAATAAGCCCAATGGTCCAATTGCTAGGTACTATACCAGATTTAAATACTAAGTTAAATAATTTTACATATACATCTTTCATAATTGGAAAGGATCCTTTAATGTGCTCATTCAAAATATTATCAATGCCGCATGCTTTGTTATTTTTTAGCAAATGTATACAGTGCTCGATTTCTTCGCATGTTATCTCGGCATTAAGTAAATCGTTATTATAAACGGTAGTTGGCTGTGATTCATCGCTAGTGAAATCAAAGACAGTGTCGTCGGCATTTAATTGTGTTTTTTGCCTGAAATAGTTTTCCAGAATACTCTTGGGTTAGTGTTTTTCAGAGATTTAATTTTTGAGCATTTTTCTTTTTAAATGTGAAATAACATTGTTTAATGGTTTTCTTGTATATTTTACTTGTGCTTTTAATATTAAGGCGATGCGCTTCAGATTTCTTAGTCTTGTATACATATTTGGCACGGTGAAAATTTGTCCGGGCTTCTTTACAATTTCGGTCGTACCATTTGGGCTCGTTGCTATACTTTGATTTATTTACATGTTTATGAGTGCCGAAGCTGTTTTTACAACTGTTTTGATAAACAGAATCAATTTTGGAGACTATATGGTCCATGTCAACAAATTTATTTTTTTTAATTTATGCTTACAAATAATTATTTTTGTATTTGTGTGAACACATATTTCCGGTAAAACAATCCAAATTATCAACTATTTTCACTTTTGATAGTAAATGTGTGAAACAGTGAATTATCAGTTTTTGTTCACTGATATTTCTCTTTTAACCACCAGAAAGCATAAAATAAACATTGATCAGTTGCCTTACACTTGTAAATCTAATTTTATTAACAATATAAGCATATATTATCGATCTTATCGATAGTTTTGAAAGAAAAAAAGAGATTAAACACAAGTAAAAGTTTACAAGTCCGTGGGTCATATTATACGGGTGATATGATTCGTTGTTTGTGTGGGAATGAGGTTTATATTTAGAAATTGAAAATGTATATGTGTTTGTACCGTAGTCACGTATTTTAACATGTGTACTGTTGTCATTTTTTCGAACACTTTTCTATTAATTTAAACAAGACAAGTCTCTGAATAATTTCTAAGTTTTACTTATTTTTCTTCTTAAGTACAGTACCATACCAAATGCTTTAAAGCTATCAGTATAGAGTGTTCTATCGATCCAATGTGCGTATGAATCGTACAACAAAGCATAGGATTTTATTGTGAGGTTAATTAACATAAAATTGAGACAGTTCTTATCCCCTTCTTGATTGGTTGACCATAAAACCTCCCCGATGGACAAAACCCATCCCCTGATAAGCTACTCGTTGATTGGACAAATCATTTATGCTTCCATCCCATGACACAGGAGAAAAGTGACACAATTATTTACGTTTGACCCTCGGTCAGTTGTGGAGCGTGCACGTCGCGAACGGGGCGAGAGTCACCCGCAGAAGAATTTCTTGAAGACTTGTCGGATAGGGGAACTTCTGCGGGCAGCTCTGCTAATCCAGCTCATGTCCTTTTAAGGACAACCAGGCATGAATTGTCTTCCTATTGTCTACCAGCGCACATTATGGTCTCATTGGCCATCGTTCGCTGGTCAATGTGGATCTAAATTATCTCTTTGGCGAATACCCGGACAGCCGGGGTAAATTTGACCTATTTTGGCTCAAAATTGAATATTTGCTCCTGAAAGTTCACAGGGACAGATCGATACCATTGAACTCGTGAAGAGACGGAAACGACCTGTAACTAAATTCTTGAAACTACGGATTTACGTTTGACCAATTTCAACGAATGCTTATGATGAACATGTCTAGATTTTTACTTTTGGGGCTATAAGATTGCGCTTCGATAAGCATATTTCACCATTTCAACTGACGTTTTTGATGGCTGAACAGGATTGGGATAATGAAGTTATACTTCAATAAGAAATTATTTAAACTTCATTACATATTCAGTCTGTTCTGGCACCTGTTATGTACCACCTTAAGGTATTGTCGACATACACGCCAAATTGCTGATCCAGAACCAATAATAATTTTCAAAATTCTATTTTAACATTTATATATAATGATTACTAATACTATTCATTGTTTAATTTTAAATATTACTTATAATATTCAGTACGTTATATTATGATAAAGGATGTTTTTATATTTTCTCAAAGGCAGTGGCTAGCCGTTCGGCCCCGTACGAATTGCCTAATGGCTAGTCATACGGCCCGTACTGCTAGCCTATCGGCTAGTCGTACGGCTCTGTACGTATAGCCTTTCCTATGGGAATAGTCCAGCCGTACAGCTGTTATAACAAAAAATATATTGATTAGTTATTGCGTCATGAGAAAACGTGCTAATACATGTACTTAAAAGTGTGTGCTATCACGCAGGCTGATTAGATGATAATTGTTTTTCGCTACATGAACGGGACGAAAATTTGCAAGATAATCAGGGCATTTGTTTGAGCTACTGAGATAGTATATAAAGGGTGTAAAAAAGGGGATATGAACTGTTAATTTATTTCGCCAAACAACAATTACAGCAATCAATATAAATCACAGTTATTGAGTTAGAAACCGTATAACATGAATGGAAGCCAAAAAACAGTTTTTCACATCTTACATAGATCGTCGATCGTCGACTGATTAAAGAATCAAATTAGAAACCGTATTACATGAGCCAGAAACAGACGAAGAATTTGTGTACTTTTATGAGCTTAAAAAACTAATTACTGATTTAAAGCACTGAATGACCATTCTATACAATATTAAGCCGTACGGCTAGACAATTCCCATAGGAAAGGCTATACGTACAGAGCCGTACGACTAGCCGATAGGCTAGCAGTACGGGCCGTATGACTAGCCAATAGGCTAGTCGTACAGGGCCGTACGGCTAGCCACTGCCTTTCTCAAATTAGTTCATTTGTAAATAATAATGTACGATGAGCAAATATCTGATCTGATTTATATATTTAACTATAATGTTCAATATTTATATATAAAAAAGTACAATAATATTCATTACGTAACACAATTTATAGCGTTTATATAAAAAAATCACGACGCTTTGTGATAACTTCGCGTCAAAAGTATTAATTTATTAAGTTTAAATTTATTACGAATACTGCGACAATTAATGGCAATTAATTAACTTAATGGTCTCATTATATGCGCATGTTATGTGTAATGTGTTCTCTCAACGGACATATAAATGGTTTAATGCATTGTTTCCAGTGCATCTGTATTTATTGATCACCTCTGATAAAGATCGCTGCACTGTGGCCACGGCAGAGTGTCAATAAGCAGGAGTATAATATAATAATGTAAAGACCTCTGTAAAGGCCTACTTTACTTAATTGGGTTCATTATTGGACCCAAACGATGGTACTATATCCCTATTTATTGACAACCTGCTGTGGTCACAGAGCAGCGACCATTATCAGGGGTGATCATTAAAAATAGATGCACTTATTAAATAATACTTTTGCTATAACTTACGGAAGAGTATGGTGACCCTACTTTACTTTTATAAACGCATTTGTTTCATATGTAACTCAACCTTCAGGAATCAACCAGTCGACACCTGTCAATCAAATTTTCCGATTAGCCAATCAAATATCGATTTTTCACACACCCCTTTGCAGCGCTGATCTGGCCGCCATTTTGTCCGACAAACAAAGCGTGTCGTGCATATGGCATGAGCGTAAGTTTTAAGGGTTTACACAAATTTTATATCAAATGCCTGATAATTGCTGTTTGATCATAATTTAAAATTGTATGTGTTATACACACTGTATAAAAAGACATTGTATAAAAGGACATTATTTTACTTATTTCTCTTGAAAATATGAACGACTAATGAAAACAAAAATGAACGCAACAGTTGTGCGTTCTTTAAAACGTGTTAAACCGTTTGATGCAAAATATTATTAAGCAGTTTGGGCAACCTAATAATTGCCACACGTGTTTTCTTTTATTTCCGGTGAAATTGTCGATAATTAATAAATAACAGTTTATGTTCATCAGATGTAGGAACATTGAGGCATTGTTGGGAACTGTACACAAGAAAAGAAAACTGTTTAATTACTTCCAATAACATATTTATTTTCTGTGGATTATAAACAACGGAAACATTCAAAAATTATTAACTAAAGCCGCCCGAGTGATGTTGGTATATTTTCCCATTTTTGTTATGTGTCGCAAAAAAGTCATTATGAGTCAAAATGTAATGGTATTTATGTCAGTTCAGTACAAAGATAGGGCTTTTAAATTTCTGTCCATGGACAGAAATGATCTAAATTTAAAAACGCGCGGGTCACATGTAAAACCACGTGACCATTGCATCATTGTTGACAAGCTATTTGCAATGGAGAATGTCATAATATAGTAAATGTTTTCCTATATAATTCAATGTTAATGCGACAACTTTAATCCAAAATAAATGCAACATTTTGCACATGGTGACCCCCATAACCTACCTTTTCTTAAAGGGCATTGTAAGTTGAATCGATTTAAGGAATAAAAAAGAGTTGTCATGTTCAAACCAAAAAAGAGTTTGACACAAATCAAAATCAACTGTTTTTGCACCTTCTTATTTTTTCGACCGTTTTCTAGTGGATTGTACATTTTTTCAGTACCATTTTTAACTTAAATCTCTAACTTTATCATCTTTCAGGGATTTAGTAGTGAACACCTGTGCTTCTCCTTTCAATATCACCAAACGATTAAACCAGAACAAAAGTCTAAAGAGTTAAA
This sequence comes from Dreissena polymorpha, assembly GCF_020536995.1. Lineage (NCBI taxonomy): Eukaryota > Metazoa > Mollusca > Bivalvia > Myida > Dreissenidae > Dreissena > Dreissena polymorpha. Next base: position 95,341,063 of record NC_068361.1, on the reverse strand, counting down.
CATGCCTTCGGGTAAAATATGATGTTTATTTAGAGAGTATAGCCCTTCATGACTCAATTGAAGAATCATGAAGAAGTAAAGTTATATGGGGTCACAATTGACTTTCAACTAAAATTTAAAAAACATATATCTCACATATGTAAAAAAATGCCTCGAGGCAATTAAATGTTTTGAAAAGAATTGGAAAACACCTATGTAAATTAGGTAAACTAACCATCTACCATTCTTTTATCCTATCTAGTTTTAACTATTGTCATGTAGTATGGCATTACTGTGGAGAAGTAAATACAACGAAAATGGAAAAAAAATCAAAAGCATTAAGATTCATTAATGACGATTATGTTTCAACTTATGACGATTTATTGAAAAAGGCAAAATTGCCTTCATTGAAAATTAGGAGACTAGGATCAATTATTTTGGAAACATTTAAAATAGTCAATAATCAAACTCCCATTTATCTTAATGACCTTGTAAATCTAAAATCTAATTCCTATTCTTTTAGACACACCAGAACTGCTGAAATCCCCCAAGTAAGAACATCAATTAACGGCATCAACTCTTTCCGTTTCGGGGCTGCCAAACTGTGGAACTCTCTTCCCCAACATTTCAGGGACCAGTTACATTTCAACCAGTTCTCCAGTTTGGTTAGCTCATGGGACGGGGAGAGCTGCCGCTGCTTCTATTGCATGTATCAAAAATAGTTGCTAAATTTGGCTTTTTTGTTGTTGCTTGCATTTTCTATGATTTCATGCATACTGTGATATATGCTTTTTCATGCAACGAAACTGATTATTAAATATGTTAGTTGCTTAAAAAAATCTTCTTTTTTTGTCTTTTTGTTTCTAGCTTGGTTAAGTTGCTTAAATTTTAGCTTTTGTTGCTTGCTTGCTTTTATGTTGCATGCACACTGTGAAGTACGCTTTTCTTTTTATTCATGCAAAGAACCTGATTTTAAAATAAATATATAAGTTAAATCATTATTAAGTAAAATATAATTTCATTAAATATGAAAGTGCTTTAATTTTGGCATTTTTTTGCTTGCTTTTTAAAGTTGCTAACATTTTGGCTTTTTGTTGCTTGCTTGTTTTTATGTTTCATGCACACAGTGATATTTGCTTTTTTATTCATGCAACAAACTGATTTTTTTTTTTCGTTTTATATGTAAGACTTATCATTATTTAGTAAAATATAGTTTCATTCAAAAAATTTTAAAACCTCTAAATAAAAAATTATGTTTTAGTTCCATATCTTACTTTTTTATTATAACACTCTTGGCTAACTTTTTAAAGTACTTTTTCATCTCTTTTATTATACGTGTCAGTTTTTATTGTTACGTGCAGGTTTTCTTGTGTTTTTTTTTCTACCATATTTTTTTTACATGTGTTTATATATTTTATATAGTTGCTAAGTTATAATATAGTTGCTAAGTTATTATATAGTTGCTTAGTTATTATCATGTGCTTTGTTAGTAACTGAATATGCCTTGTACATAACCATATTACCATTCTATGTGTCGGTCAATAGCTATACATAGCTAATGTTATACTGTTATTTATTGTTAACCGACTTGAAATAAAAGTTTGTATCTTGTATCTTGTATCTAATTATTTAGTTTATTGTAACCAGAAACGGTGTTATTGAGTAGTTCTTCTTTGTTTTGAAAGGCGCGGAAGTGGAAATCACGTGAAATTGGCGCTCACATGACCCAAAGCGTGCATACGTCACAGGTTAATACTAGTCTTGAGGATTCCATTATGTACATGATTAGGTTTCGTATTGTTGATGCTTTTGGCATTGGTTGGCACAATTTTTTCGAAAATGAGTATGGAAGAGTAAAGCTCTAGAATGTATTTGACAATACTGATCAACTCTGGTTACCGGTAGTTGAGAAAACCAAATTGTTGTGAGAAATATCAACTCGACCGGCTTTAAATATTGTTTTTTTATTAAAGTAAAAAACAACAGCAAAACGTGTTTTCAACGCGGCTTCGCCAGCTATAGTGACTTTATGTGTAAAGTGTACAGTACATTATATTGATACGGGGAAAATGTGAACAATGCAATTAACATATAAAGGTGATCTAGTTATAAACAAATGCATTATATACTTAATGAATATCATTCGAATATTCGGGAGCAGCAATGGAAAACCAATTTTTTTTAGAGTGAACTGTAACTGGTTCGCATTAAAAAAACATCATATAAAATGCATATCAGACTATCTGTAAATGAAACCACGAAATTAGGCATATATTAAATTATGGTTTAACTCAAAATTTGATTTATATCTTAATAAACAGAATCGGTGTCTTTTTGAAAATAACACAATGAACCAGAGATCTATACATTTTAGTAAACGGAAAAAACGCACTAATTCATAATGATATAGATGCGTCATTTGGATGGGATACTTAATATATTCATAAAAATAATTAATATATATAAATAGCCCTAAGACGGTTTAATACAAATCCAAGATTATAATAAATGTTCATTTTTACAAGGGATCTTTATTCAGCTCCCTATATATGTATATGAAACGTCTCTAATAGTAATATACTCATTTATTTTAATTACGCAATTCCTCTCTATGTAGCATATATGATTGTTTTAAAGTTTTACAGAGCAGTTTAGTTTATTTTGCGTCGTTAACACGTTATATTGTAGAATATAGCCTGATAAATCATAACAAAATATACGATTTCGCCCGCCTAATCCGCCATCATTGCGATCTGCCTGTCGGAGTTCAATCTCCACGCAGAGTTGTCGTTCCTTGCTATCACATACAACTCTGCGTCAGGCTCAGCACGCCATTTTGTCTACCAAATAGCTAAAACCGAACAAACGCATTCAATGTATATTTGAGTGGATATTTAAGATCGCATGCATTAAAATAAGAAATATGACTTTACGATAATTCGTGCAAAAACTTGCGAGTTTTAATGCAACTCTTTGGAACTATTTTATCGCTCATTTACGCAGATGGAATCATTCCATGCACTTCACAAATGTAAACAATTGAACATACTTTTTTATGTAGTGACGTTAGGAATTGCTTCGACGTGTGTATGTATGTTGGTTTCTTAACATAAAAAACATATCAATTTTATATAATAATGAATTAAGACTGATATAAGATATCATGGTATGAGATGGTTTTCTTTAATGCAGTTAATGCAATGTAACCGTCGTGCAAGAGATTGTTTAGTATACTGTAACCTCAATGATGAACGCTTGGAATGATCATGACATGAATCAGAACAATAGTCCGTTCTGAGCCCAGCACAGAGGTGAATGTAATGTGACCGTCGTGCAAAAGATTGGTCGGAGTTTTCCAATCACTATACCACTTGACTGTGTGGGCAGAGCGATCGATAATTTGGCGACTGGTCAATTGTTTATACATCTTTATTTTGATTTAACTCTTCATTTTCCTTCTTTGTTCATATTGTCTGTATTGTCCAGCGGTGTCTATATTGTCTGCGTTTTCTCGCATACGATATGTAAATAGAAGAAAAACTCAGACGCAAAAAATCACGCATCGTCATGAAATAAGCGCAGAAAAAATAACTCATATTAACGTTAGTAAATAGTTTGTGTTTGTTTTACATGCGTTATTTGTTAAGCAACAAAAATAATTATGTATTTGCCACTCATTTGCAAATTAACAGGCTAATAATTATATAATGAATATTCGCTAACTAAATTTGGCAAATATGTTTTAAACGCAAAATCATGTATATTTCGTGAAGAAGACATATTAAAGATTTGATAAACGTGCAATTTTATATAAAGAGTAAGAAATACACGTCATTTCCACACAAAAACGAATCAACCAATACGCATAATATTACAAACAGAATTGTAAACTTCTACCCGTTTTAAATATAAAAAAAGCAATACTATTGGTAAGATCGATAATATAATTATGCTAAAAGTGTGAATAAAATATAAGATTTATGAATGTACCGCAACTGATCAATGTTTTATTAATTATTTAAATGCATCTGATGAAACGCAACAAAAAATAATCCCACCGCGCCGTGAAATTAGCAAGGAAATAATAACTCACATTAATTTTAGCAAATATGTTTTTGTGTGTTTAAAGGGACTGTAAACCACGAATGACGAAAAAAGAAAAGTTCTAAAATACCGAATTTTTAACAATTATTAGTTTATATTGATTAAAATAGCACGACTGGTATATTACATTACATGAAAAAAGTTCATATTTTCAGTATATTCGGTAATAAAATTTCGCGATGTGAAATCGAAAGTACATCGCGAACCTAGGTTACATAACGATAAACACACTATAAATAACGCAAGTAAATTATCATTTTATATATAAAATATATACAATTCACTACGCATGCACAATTTGCATTCATGGGTTTACCACGTGACAATGATGATCAATCTACTTGCGTTATTTATAGTTAACTGGTAGTTAGTTACCTGGTAGACATACCCAGTAAAAATAAAAAAATAAAGTAAAAATAAAAAATAAAAACTTTTTTCAACTAATGTTATATACCATCTATCTATCCGTCAAAGGTGTTCATAATGATAAGCGATGGTGTGTTCAAATGAATGTAAAAATTAATTGGTACAATTTTTTGTATTACCACACATTATTCATGATGTTCCCGAAGTATTATTTACCATCGCAATTATGTTATTTATATGTACTTTACAGATTCGGCTCTATTCATAATTAGTAGTTATTTTGTTATTTGAAAACATAAATTGCTTCGTGAACTATTTGAACTGTACATGAAATTTACATTCACAAGGAAAATGCAGCATATTCTAAAATAAGAATATATTGTGTTTCATCTTCTTTAATTTAGCAGAGATGCGATAAATTCTTTTAGTTGTCCATTTACTGACGACACATCCACTTATTTCAATGAAATATAAATCTACGCTGGTCTATCCGAAAAAGTGTGAGGCATGCACAACGTTCGTACCGGTTCATATCACATCAAAGCACATAAATCTGTATTTCAAATGTGCACACTACTTTGCTTTGTTTTAATTAGTGGAGTGCAGTCTTTTTTAGATAAATTTGTATTCGAACTTATCTGTTGTATATTGTCTCAGTTTCTGTGAACACTTGCTTACCGATTTATGTCAATTAAGTCACAGTTTAATTCTCGAAAATCGAGATCATAAAAGTACCATTCCTGAAGATAATTAGTTTTATTGACGATACATACGAGTGATGATCTAGAAAAACGCATAAAACACAGACATTGTTGTAAAACACGTACATTTTATATAGCAGATACACATTTAATATGAACAGAGAGCGAAGAATATTCTCTACTATTGTATATATCATTCTTTATAACAGTCCGCATATTCTTCGAACAGCACTATTAGCATAAACCCATCAACGCTGACCCGGCTTAAGTCAACTGAAATGAAAGACGTCGACGACGTCAAATGATGTCATTCCTAACATTTTCTCATGAAACCAAAGCCAGGTTATATCTGTGGTCCAGATACTCGACTCAAGATACTCGACACGAATTCGTCGCTTCCAGCTTTACTCGTCGTAGGAACGCGCGTGAATTATGTACCCGCCTCTCACTCCCATAATTATCATAATCACTGATTGTTTGTGATTGTTAATTCATTTGTTATCAAATAAAAATCAAAAACAGTAGTTATGTCATTTTGAGTTTGATTTGTGTATATATATTATAGATACCTGTACATATTCACACAAACAGAAACACGTGTTTTGAAACTTCCTAGCAATCTTATTGACTACTGCCAGTGCATTTAATAGAAATGTTAAGAAAATAATATTAGACAAAGTCATATTAACCGCGTCATGCGAAAATGACTCTTATGTCATATTCGCAAGGAGTAGCTCAAGAAAAGCCTGCGCATCCGCTCAGTTTGAGTGAGTGCAATGTGTCCGCTTCTTCGAAAGAGGCATACAATTAATATTACCTCGAATAACAAAAAAGTCAATCAAATTAAAATGATACACACAAGTAAACTTAACTACCAAGAATAGCATATTGCATTCAAATACAGCAACGAATCATATATGCAATATGAAGAGTTGCCCCACTTGGTACATAAGCTTAATTTATTACTTAAATGTTAACAAAGGATTAACGAAGATTTGATATGGTGACCTTATTTTTTAATTCTAGTGACTAAGACATAGCTTAACTTATATATATATATATATATATATATATATATATATATATATATATATATATATATATATATATATATATATATATATATATATATATATATATATATATATATATATAGTCAAGAGATAATCATTCTGACCAAGTTTATTTAAGATTGAGTCAAAATTGTTTCCCATATAGGGGTAACAAGTTTTTGGGGGAAATTTAACAAGGTGGTCTTGTTGTTAGACGCACGTAACACAGATTCGACCGCGGTCTAGATATCGTCCAACTTCATTAAGAATTGTGGCCTCTAGAGTGGTAACGTGTGAAAGGTTGACGACGACGCCCCCCCCCCCTCGCACACCGCACAAAGACGGACGTCGTACATAGGGTTATCACAATTACGCAGCTTGAAATCTTCCTGTCCAGGTGATCTTACATGTGTGTTTGTGTGTGTTATTCTACATGTTCTAAATATATTGTCATTTTTTTTTTTTTTTCGCTGTCAAAATAAACAGGAATAAAATCTATAATAACGAATATATGCCATTTGTCATACACAATAATAAGTATGGCGAGTGCTTTAAATCTACGATTAAAACTTCCTGTAAATATATATCAAGATATCGAATTTCCTCATCCACATAAGGCGTTAGAACTAGGCGTTGTGTGTGTTTGTTTCTTAATTTTTTTATTAGCCTGAAGAACTGAGATACAGACGCATCGACGTACTGACCAAGACTTCGTTTGAGTCATTGTTTAAAGTTCAAAACTGCAACTTCAAATATTTTATTCGAAACTGCAAAAATAATGTTGAAAATTTTTATTTTTGTACTGTTTTTATAATACATTACATTACCCAGAGCTCCAGATAAGGTTTTGTGAAATTCTTAACGTTACTACCAGATTTTCAAAAATAATTCTTAACTCTGAAATGCTATTCTTAACGTTACTACTTAGTTTTGGAAAATAATTCTTATCTTTTCTAAATGTCCTAAAAATAAATAATAATGGGTGTCATCGTATAAGATCTTTTCTATAATGTCTTTCTTAACATTCAACTCTGGCTCACTTTGCGTACAATATGTTAAAATCGGTTTTTTTGCACTCTGCAGTTTTAAGAACGTCCTCTGGGCACAGCCATTTTTTTTGACAGATAGACTGTACACGCCGCTTTTATTGGAAAAAAATGCGCTTCGTTAAACAAACCCGATAACCATTCTATATAAGTACCGAAAATATCTTTAATACACGAAAAGAACTCAATAGAAATCGATACGAACCGATGTAAAAATAATATTCGTTAGTTGATTTTGTAATTCTTAATGGTACGGCCAGATTTTTAAATAAATACGTAACGGACTTGAACATAATTCTAAATTACGAAAATACGACCCTTATCTGGAGCTCTGTTACCCTAAGTGCATGTTTATCGCAAAACAGTATATGGCGACTACATACGTATCAATGCACACGCGTTATTTTGGTACACTTTAAGCATCAGTATATAACTCAATATACCGAATATAAGATAACCATTATAATAATGTAACGGTCTGGTATCGCGTTCAATGAATAGATATTGCTCAATATGATTATAAAAGGACATTTGTGTTCATCTGAATGTACAAAGGCATGATTGCATTGATAAAAACATACACAAACAAACGCACAAACATGCCTTAACTTGAACGTCTATTGTTCATGACGTATAAAAAGTTTTGACTGAAATATATATATAACGTCATAAATTGAAGTAGCTTTACTTTGATTAATAAAATGCATCCATCCATTCTTTCGCCGAAATATACACACTATAATGATACTTACGTTGTATGTACTGTTTCTGAATTTTGCCCCGTGTCATTTTTTTCGGAAATCCCGGCTGGCAGAAGTTCTTTTAATTCCATACTATTTTCACGCGTCGACGCCATATCTCTGTGTCCGTGTATTTTTCATTAGATGTGCACGCGTATCTATGCAAGCGTTAAGTCCTGTATTCATATAACTGTCCCACTATTCGCCACATTTCACTTCTAACTGAACTTGATAATACATAAGGAACTTTATTATACATAAGCCGTATCATTGTGTAGGTTACAATATACTAAGTAATATAGTCATGAAGGTGCTATACTCTCTAAAAAAACATCATATTTCACTCGAAATCATGTTTTACTCTTCAGACTATTGTTCTGGTTTAATCGTTTGGTGATATTGATGGGGTAAGCATAGGTGTTCACTACTTAATCCCTGAAATATGATAAAGTTAGAGATTTAAGTAAAAACTGGCACTGAAACTGGTTACAATCCACTAGAAAACGGCCGAAAATAAGAAGGTGCAAAAACAGTCGATTTTGATATGGGTCAAACTCTTTTTTGGTTTGAACATGACATATCTTTTTCATTGCTTAAATCGATTCAGCTTAGAATGCCCTTTAGGAAAAGGTATGGTTATGGGGGTCTCTATGTGCAAAATGTTGCATTTATTTTCGCTTAAAGTTGTCGCTTTTACATTGAATTATATAGGAAAAACATTTAGTATATTGTGACCTAAACGCAAATCAGGCCGCGTCACAAAGGAGCAGTATTTACATAAAATCACCATTTTGTGTGTGGGATATTATGCGTTTTTGTATTTTTCACGAAAAAAAGTGCGTTTTGTTTCACGAATTGAACGAGCATATCGAATTTTGAAGAAAAAACAGCTTTTTCAGTAAAAAAAAAAAACATTCAGAAACTCGTCTTGAGCATCTCATAGCGCACCAATCCGTGCTGGATGAAGCTATAAAAGCACGTTTTTACAAACGTTTATGTCTTATTCGGCATAGCATGTGGAAATATTCCAGTATTTTGACTGATTTGTATTATTTAGGTTAAGGGTTTTGCTTTTGAACGCCCTTTATAAATCAAAGCACTGCCAGCGAAAGCCAGATGGCTTATCATGCGTTATTATAAATGCATTTTTAAGCATTTTTACGTGAAGGATCGATCTGAAATTTGGCATGCACATTGAAAATATGTTAATAATCATCAGCACTTGCCTATTTATGCCGATTTCAACAGTAAACGTTGTCTTATAGGTTACAATATACTAAATAATATAGTCATGAAGGGCTATACCCTCTAAAAAAACACCTTATTTTATTGATTTGTATTATTTAGGTTAAGGTTTTTGCTCTTGAACGCCCTTTATAAATCAAAACACTGACAGCGAAAGCAAGATTGGTTATCATGCGTTATTATAAAATGCATTTTTAAGCATTTCTAAGAAAAGGATCGATCTGAAATTTGCATGCACATTGAAAATAGATTAATTATTAACAACAAGTGCCTATTTTTGCGATTTTAACAGAAAACGTTGTCTTGTAAGCTAGTTTAATAAGGAAAAGAGGAATCAATTAGTCCATCTATGAAGCATGTGGCTAGAATCAACTAAAATAATGTTGCATAGCATCTTGTGGGTGGTGTTTCAAATTGTGTTACAATGATAAGTGCACACGTTGAATCTTCTAAATACAAACTTGCTGACAAGACAGTGATTTTCATAGAATAAAGGGAAATACTTATTCTAGTAAATACTAACAATGATGGTATTGTTCTAGTTTCATATATGCTTCTGACATCAATTATATTTGAATGAACACTTCTCACTATCAATAGACCAGCTGTCAATTATCTTCCTTGTTAAGGGGAACACGTGTGGTTTTCAAGCAGTGCTTGAAGTGTGCTGGCATGACTTGGTATTAAAAACTTCCTTCTGCAGTATGTAGAGTGTGAATATTAAATTATTACAATCTAAATGTGATAAAAAAATGTTTTTAAAGATTTTATAATTTCTGTGTTTAAAAATTCAAATCTGTAGTCTGTGCAACCGTCACACACTTCATCATGTAGTTGTCTTATTACTGCTAATAATACGTCAAAATCTATTATAGATTGTTGCTTTTCAGATTTATTTTAAAAAATCCCAGGAGTCGACAATGTCACGGTCATTTTGTGATTGGGACACATGTTTGGTCTTGTTCAACAACTGTTTACTGTTCAAATATCCAAGTGATGTACTCTCACGGAGTGAAAGCAAGAGAAACCTTTTGAATATACAGTACAGTTCACACTTTTTCCCCAATTTCCCTCGCTACTCCGCGGGCACGCTCATGGAGGGAGATTAAGAACATCCCGCAACACGCGGAGTTTGCATGATGGGGCCCTCCAACGTCCACGATCGGCAATTTGATAAGCCGACGTGGCGGCCCTCGACGTTGTGCAATGCGGAGGAAACTCCGTGTATAACGATCGAGATAACGATACATTTAACTTTGTTTGACTTCCTGATTTTCAAAAAAACAACATTTATTACAAGTCGATCGATTCCCACGGTAATGGTTGTAGAAGTAGTTGTTGTTGTATAGAAAACTCGTGGATTTACGACAAACAAAACATCGTCTTTTAACCGATACTAACTAATTACGAAATGTGTGTTATGAGTTTAAGCAAAGATTTATAAATATACTGATAGATCTTTGGTCTTAGTGAATATGGATACATAATTACCGATTGTCACGATTTTTCTAAATTAACAGCTTATTACGTATCATTATAAAATAATAATGAAATGGAATTTTTACGCATATTGAAATAAAATATTGTTCTTGTATTTCTTTTTTCTCTTTGCTTTACATAATGAAAAAATGATTCTATTTATCACTTAGAAAAACGGTATTGGGTTTATCCGTTTTTCTCTCCATTGATCTGATAAGGAATCGGATGTTATTGGGTTGCTTATAAATAGCCTCAGCTGCTGTGCTGCGCGAGCATGCTTGTATTTCATTTAGGATGCGTCTCTGCCAATGCTGACCTGCACCTGTGACCTTTAAGGAGAGCTGTGTTATGCGATTGTAACGTAACACGCAGTGGACTATTTTCATGACGCAAACATGTTATGTAAAGAATACTCTTCCGCGCTGCGCATTAGTTTTATTTTCCCTGATCTATTTATAGCCTCACTGAGTCAGATTGTGAATGACCTGTGCTGCGCAAAAATACTATGTTTCTGACGTAGCACATAGTGGACTATTTAATCATTAATAAAATTACTCTTCCGCGACACATATAGTTAAAAAACTGATTTTTGACCTTTTCTTTATACGATCCGTTTACAATTATTCCATTTAACGTGATATTCATTGTATGTGTCAATTTGTAAATGAATGTTTTTCAAGAACTGGAACCATGCCGAGCACCCTTTCTTGGCGCGGATGCGGTAGAAACCAGGTTTTCAATCATTAGGCATTTTAGATTGCAAAACGTGATAGTACCCTTAGTTGTTCGCAAGCGACCAACTAAAATGAGGCAGATCGTTGGACTAAGAAAACTGATGATAATTTCAAAATGGGATGTATATCAGTGATGGATAATTTAAGAATTTTATCAGTGAGGGATAATTTAAGAAACATACTTCTGATTTAAGTTTTTTTTTCAGAAAACATCAGCCATACAAGTACAAAAGCTGTGTTTGTGAAACACAATGACCCCTACTGCATGTTGAAGCCACACATACAGCAGCTATTTTAGAGGCCCGTAACTTTGTCAAAAATCTATGGCGAGAAACAAAAGTCTAACTTGATTTGTAAGCATTGTAAGTAGACTCACACACCCAAAATATGGTCAGTATCTGAAAGCTTTTTGGAAATTATTCCGGAACAGTGCTATTATAAAGAAATTCAAAGGCCTTAACTTGGTCAACAATCAATGGACTGAAACGAAACTCAAACTTGATATGTAAATCATGTTAATAGACTTCACACCAAAAATCAGGTCAATATCTGCAAGCCTTTAGGAAAAAGAGTCAGGAACACTGTTATCTTATGAAATTTTCAAAGTCGAAGGCCCGTTACTTTGCCAAAAATCAATTGACCGGAACGTAACTCTAACTTGATCTGAATGTCATCCAGTTAAACTCAAACACTAAAAAGCAGGATAATATTTAAAAGTGTCCAGAAAAAAGGTCTAGAAACAGAATGCCGTACAGACGGACGGAAAGGACGTAGAGTGCTACTGCTATATGCTTTCCTTCTGTGCATATAAACAACATTTATATTGAATTCATACAAAAGTTAACCTGTACAAACATTTGAGGCTTAATTATGAGCATTAAATGACACTGAAAACATGGGAATGAGCCACTAATTCATTCTTAAACATTCACTCCTTTAAATTTAGAAGGAAATTAATAACTTAATAACTTAGATAAATACTGTTTAAGATCAAATGACCAATAAATTTTGACTTATGCTTAATTTCAGACTTTACACATACGTCACTTGTTTATGATAATTTACCTTTAAACACTTTAAGTACATGCTGATGACAATAAACAAGGCAATGAGAGATAGGTATATACCCCACCGAGATTCTTTTGACTCTGAAAAGGTGAACTTGACTTTTAGTGCTTGATTAACTTTTCATAGTAATCCTACGGTGGGTATAAGGGATTAGAAGCATTTAAAATAAATGAAGGCTAAACTATTGACTTTCAAGTGTGACCTTGATCTTGATTAAGCCTGACTAACTAATGCTGTCTGTAGATCATCCGAAAGACCTTAATATTGTAACCAAGTTTCATGAAAGCCATTCAAAGGCTAAGGAGATATTGAGTGGACCCAACACAAGAGGCTTAAACTTTTGACCGGAAGTATGGTTTAGCAAAGATGACTCCTGCCTTCTGCACATAGTCTTACTAACCAAAACATTAAACCCATGTGTCATGAAAATGCTGGAATGGGCATAGGATATATGGAGCAAGACTCAGATAGAACTTCTAACTTTTGACCTTGAAGTTTGACCTTGATCTTCAGTCAGCGTGATTGACCCATTTCTTCTTCACATCATCACATTAATTGTGTTTGCATATTTATAAGAAAATCCTTCAAAGGGTATAGAGGTTCAAAATTAAGACCTTAAAGTAAGACATTCACCTTAAGCCGACAGACTCAAACAATCTGCACATGACCTCAATGCACTTAACATTTGAGGCAGGTGTAATAAAAATCCCTAAAAGGGTAAAGAATCGAATATGAAAGTGTTATAGAAGGACTGACTGACTGACAAATTTGTATAGTTACTTAACTAGTTGCCTTCACTTTATGCTAATAACAATTTTCAGAAAACTTGGTGACAACCAGATAACAAGGTTTGTCACCATAGGATGACATATGCCCCCCTTTTTTCACATTTTTCTAATCCTAAACGCAAAGTGTTTTTTCACATTATTCGAAACCTAAACGCAAAGTCTGACGGAATTTCAGACGGACAGACAGACGGACAGTGCGATCACTATATGACCACCCTCAGGGGCATAAAAAACTGTTTGGAGATGAAACCAACAGGTGAAGACACATTGATGGAGTGACCAAGTAACAGACTGTTCGGAAACCATATGCCTACCACAAGGGGAATACAAATACACGAGTGTATTTAATTTTGCACAGCAATGCATCTGCTGTCAATTTCAAATGAACCATAATTTACTGAACTGTCACTGAACAGTCGTTTTATCGATTAATAGCTGCGTTATTTACAGTTAATATCAGAAGGACTGTAAAATATCAGAACTAGTAATAAATTTAAGTTAAAATTGTAATGAAAAAGGCCGGAAAACTGTATTCAGCGCTATATATAACTTTTGGGGTATATTGGGTAATCATCCCCTGTTTTTGACAACAATAGGGTTTTTATAAATTCAATAGAGTTTTAGCAAAACAATTCACCCCCTACTTTTGAGCTTAATTGGGTTTTTCACCCCCGTATTTTTACTCAATTAGGTAATTTAGGGAATGACATATATAATATAATAAAAATCTACTAAGGTTAGTATATTATTTATTCAAATGGAATTCAAAAAGGTACCTGTACATAACAGCAAACAATTACTACTTTCAACTGCTACATACACTGTTTCTAACAAATTGATAACACGAATGATTCGGCACATATTCCCGCGTGCCTACTTGGTTGGAACAATTTTTCGATCGACATATATTTAGCGAAACAATCACGGACGTCTTTCGACCTCGCTTAGACATTTTTATTACGCACCGTTATAGAACCTGAAAGTACAGACGCTTTACAAATACATGCACGTCGTTAATATTTTGGTCAGACGCTTAATTTGCTATGAAATTTAGTCCGCATAGCGTTTGAATAACTCCGACTGTTTTGCTCCTCCGTTTGTGTAACGACTCTCTTTTTGCGTCCACGATTGGCCATTTTGATTATTTCATAAAATGAAAGTAAAAATCGAACGGGTCTACGAATAATTACAATAATACCCCAAAGATTGATAACCGCTGGAAAGACTGCCGTCTTTTCTTCACAGGACGGCATCTAACTATCCGGTACATTTTTGTACGGAAAATAACCAGTCTAAAAATACACCTGGTGTTCGTAAGAATTGCGTTTCGTGACGCAAGGTTTTTTACGGGAATTACGTTATTATATTTGTATTTGCGTTTTTGTACGCTTTATTTTGAATTTAATTACGTTTTTGGTTATTTTAATTGCGTAATAACGCAAACACGCTTGTTATCTATAGCGCTGACTGTAATTCTAGTGAAAATCTCTAAGTCTTAGCCCTTACTTTGCAAAAAAATCAATGGACTTGAACGAACCTCAAACTTAATCAAGTCATGCAGGTAGACTCACACACCAAAAATCAGGTAAATATCTGAAAGCAATTAGGAAAAAAACCCGGAAATAGATGTCTGACAGACGGACAGATGGACGGACAGTGCTACTGCTATATGTCACCCTACTGGGGACGAACCAATAAGAGGGGCACTGATGCCCTCACATGATCTCATGGTCGGAGTTTTGGTTTGGATTTAGGATGCCTAGGAATTAACAACATGCATCAGAATGATAAACAGTTGGTTATTACCTCGATAAACAACACTCAGCTATATAAATTATTTTGAATCTAACATGATTTTTAATTTATATATAATCCGCCTATTCTCCACAAAACAATACATAAATGTGTTTTCATGATGTCAACACACCAAAACAAGTACCACAAGCATTTTTGTTGAATTGATATCCCCCGCCAAACTAGAACTTTGTCCCCGACGTGACGTATACTCCAATATTCTGCATTGACACAGAATATATACAAAGGGCCATAACTCCGTTATAAACAGATGGTGTACAATGCCATTTGGCGTGCATCATCCTCTTATCTATATATATACTCATACCAAGTTTCAATGAAATCCACCAAAGCACTTCCAATAGAAAGAAGGGAAACTCCAGAAACTGCAGCAGTATTGCAACTCTATCATACACTCCTTTGTGGCCCTTTATTTATGGCAAGGAACCAATTGCCAAAACGGTACAGTACGGCACAAAAGGAAACAACATATACACATAGTAGACATAGCCAAGACATGGCTCCGGACACAAAAGTGCCGGACGGACGGACAACGCCAAAACAATATCCCTTTGGCGAGAGATAATAAAATACCATAGTCAATGTACCTTTGACAAAATTAAAATTTTTGTTTATGTGTTGTTCGTTGTTTAGTTAGACACATAAGTTATACATTGAATTTTAATTCTCTTGTGAGAAATGTAAGCCATATATTTTTTTCATCTTAAAAACCTTTGTCAATAACAATCGTGCCATATAACATGCGAAAAGGATTCCCATATAACATGCGCAAAGGATTCCCTACAAATCATAAATATTTACAAAATGTTTATAATTGTAATGCATGTCATGAAAATGCATTTTAATCAATTTGAAAAGATCCCACTTTAAACAATATGTACATATATAAATCGATTTAAATAAAAGTTTGACTCTAGATTGATGCACTTGTTTCGCTCTCGGTCATCACTACATTACTCATATGTTCTCACTTTCATCAACTTATCTTCCTTATAATTCAAGCAATTTCCGTTTTAACAGTGCATGTTTAAATCTTTCTGTGATTTCTTAAAAGTGTCTCAAGACTTGAACAAATCTGGATCTCCTGACTATTTTTAACACAGAATCTCATGTTTAACCATTTTTAAACTTTTAATTCCTTAAGGATTATTATCCATTAAAACAAGAGCACCGCCTTGCGGGTGCAGACCGCTCATCTATTTTCTTTTTAAAGGTGAAGGCACTCTCAATTTCAATCACAAAGGAGGGAGGGTTGGAGTGAAGAGGGGTGTATAGTGTGGGGTGTGGACATTTATAACATTATCTTCCAAAAATGCGGAAAAAATGAAAAAAAAAAAAATTTGGGGGTGGGGTGGGGGGGGGGGGGGGGAAAGTGTGAGGGTGTGGTGGTCATTTGTGAGATGATCTTTAAAAAAAAAATTAGGGGGGGATGGGGGGAGGGGATTCTTGGTTGCGATGGTTGGACGGTATTTCAAAATTAAAATAATGAAAATAAATATTTGTGTTTTTTAATCGTTTTAAAAAAATGGGATGGGTGGGGTGGGGGGGGGGTATAGTGTGAGGGTGTGGTGGTCATTTGTGAGATGATCTTAAAAAAAAATAGGGGGGGAATCGAGGGGGGGGACACGGGGGATGGTTTGGGTGGAGTCTATTGTGGTATGTCAGGTAAGAGAAGTTTTGTCAAAGTATCAACCAAATCTAATCATAAATAAAGAAGTTATGGCAATTTTAGCAAAATTTAATAATTTGACCTTGAGAGTCAAGGTCATTCAAAGGTCAAGGTAAAATACAACTTGCCAGGTACAGTAACCTCATGATAGCATGAAAGTATTTGAAGTTTGAAAGCAATAGCCTTGATACTTTAGAAGTAAAGTGGATCGAAACACAAAATTTAACCATATATTCAAAGTTACTAAGTCAAAAAAGGGCCATAATTCCGTAAAAATGACAACCAGAGTTATGCAACGTGTCCTTTTACTGTCCCCTTATGATAGTTTGCGAGTGTTCCTAGTAAGAAAGCAATAACTATGATACTTTAGGGGTAAAGTGGACCAAAACACAAAATTTAACCAAATTTTCAATTTTCTAAGTATCAAGGGCCCATAATTCCGTCCAAATGCCAGTCAGAGTTACATAACTTTGCCTGCACAGTCCCCTTATGATAGTTAATAAGTGTTGCAAGTATGAAAGCAATAGCTTTGATACTGTAGGAATAAAGTTGACCTAAACACAAACTTTACCAAATTTTCAATTTTGTAAGTATAAAAAGGACACATAATTCTGTCAAAATGCCAGTCAGAGTTGCATAACTTTGCATGCACAGTCCCATTATAATAGTTAGTAAGTGTTGCAAGTATGAAAGCAATAGCTTTGATACTTAAGAAATAAAATGGACCTAAACACAAAACTAAACCAAAATTTTCAATTTTCTAAGTATAAAAAGGGCACAGAATTCAGTCAAAATGCACGCCAGAGTTATCTTACTTTGTCTGCCCAGTCCCCTCATGATAGTAAGTAAGTGTACCAAGTTTGAATGCAATAGCAATGATACTTTCTGAGAAAAGTGGACCTAAACGCAAAACTTAACCGGACGCCAACGCTGAAGTCGACGCCGACGCCGACGCCAGGGTGATGACAATAGCTCATTTTTTTTTTTCAAAAAATACATGAGCTAACAAGCATAACCCAAAACCTGATAAGGTCAAACACAATCTGTGAAATTAGACATAAAAAAATACAGCAAATTATACTTTTTACATGTAAAATGTCTGTTTTCTGACATTGTTGAGCCCAAAAGTGTATTGCATACAGTTTACAACTTCTGTTTTTGTAAAATATTGTGGATATATTAGATTTGTGAAATGATTACGCCAAAATACGAGATGGCTAACCCAGGTTACTCTCAAAGAAGGAAAAAAAGCCCAGCACTATTTCTAGGTTTTGAATTTAAAATAACTCCAGGTTTTACTGCAGTATAACAACATGATTTATCGCAAAATAATCTTTAATTTCATACAATGTCTACAGAAAACAGGTCGCTGACAGTCGAAAGTGGAAGAATGATAATAAATTAAGAAAGTTTATAATGATACTGTACATTGAACTGGTTAAAATCCATGTAGTACTATCATTTGAACTGAAATGTGTGTTCAAATGTTAATAAGGCAAACAGGAAACTATTGCTTATTTTAAGGTATGACAAGCATTAAAAAAATAATGATAACAATTTTATATGCAGTAAAATGCAAGTATAGTGCCATAGATGGTCTATGAGATAATATAGCACATGGCTGTATTCTAATAGTATGTGATTAAACTACAAATGTCAGTCAATTACAAATACTTGCATAGTATTTTGTGGAGCTAGTCTTATTAATAAGACGTGCAAAGAATTTAGAGATACTTTTTATATGGGCTAAATTCTTTGGAACGTCTTATCGGCCAAGGACCAATAGAGTTGAAATTTTCATCAATTTGCAAATTAACATTACCAACTCATAAAGTTTTAGTTCAGAAGTCCATTTTTACATCAAATATCGTCGAATTGAAGTAAGAAAGGCATATATTCTTCAGTTAAACTTCTGCTAAAATTGCAATACAATCACTGACCTTTCGCCATGTTATGAATCAGATTTAAATATTAACCAATCAGAAGAAGGCATTACGGTGTAATAAGTACGGTTTATTGATAAATACTACTAATTAGTACACAGCGGGCGAAGTGAGAGGAATTGAAAACTGAATAGGGGTTTGATTTAAATTGCTGAGGCGTGCAAAATTGAAAGTGTCATTACATAATTCTTACGGCACATTATCGAGAAATGAATTATCTACACAGGTATGTAAATATTATCGCAATCCGTTGATATTAACTGTCTGATATCGGGGCTTGAATGTTGCGCACAAAATCCTAGCGCAAGAATATAGACAAAGAACGAAAACTTTCCACCATTGTTTTTGTCTGTCTCCCATGGTACGCTGCAAATATTACCCATATAAAAAGTAGCTTAATATTTGAGACCGTCAACAAGTTGGATCATTTGTGAAGATTCTTTACAATTGTTTGATAAGTGTATGAAGTAAATTGATGGGTTCTCATTATCATGAACAAAAACTACCTTGTTAAGGAGAACACTCCTAGTTATTAACAAGTGGGTGAAGTGTGCATACATGACTATGTACTGAACCACTTGAGAACAATTAACAAAACATCCTCATCCAGTCTATATGTAAAATTATTTAAAGTGTTTTTGAAAGAGACCGTGACAAAATGTCTAAATAAATGTATTTATTACAGATATATAACAATTTCTAGCTTTGATATTCCATGTAAAAGAATTGCTGTTCATTTACGACTGAAGTCTGCAAAACTAAATTCAAAAATCCCTACGCATTAATGAGAAAACACATGTTTAAACTGAAAATAAGCTAGCTGTGATTGTGAAACAATATGTCCCCTTTTGAGCGATTTTGACCAATATATTTGGCCTTTGACCTTGAAGGATGACCTTGACCTTTAACCGCTCAAAATGTGCAGCTCCATGAGATACACATGCATGCCAGTTATGAAGTTGCTATCTTCAAAATTGCAAAAGTTATGTCCAATGTTAAAGTTTGATGCAAACAAACAAACCAACAGACAGGGCAAAAACAATATGTACCCCAGTATAGCCTGTGGCACATAAAAACAACCAATTAATTAAAAAAAGGAATCAATTCAAGTGAGTCTACAATACTCGTAATTATGTGTTGGTTTCAGTCAATAACATACAGAACCAGAAACAGACAAATCCACTAATCAAATAAAGATTATCACCAAAAAAATCATCTTCATAACCATACTTTAACTAGTGAAAACAATTTATGAAGTATATATATTTATTTACAACAGAAAAAAGGTCAAACAGGCTTAATTGTGCAAAACTTTATTGCACACAAATTCCTTCCTTTATGATCACCTATACATGATGGATCTTCAGCTGTTAAATTTTTGGTAAAAGTTTCCACTCATTAAAGGAAAAATTTAGTACACTAGTTAAAGGAAATATTTTTAAATTATTCGGCGTGCTGAATACGCCAGGTTTTCACTTTTGTAAGCGACCAATCAATTCGAATATAAATTTTCCCGCCGTTGGGCCTGAAACTTTTCGCAGAAGAAGTCGTGCAATCTACAAACAGATTTCACATTAACATTAATATGTTATTCCATCGACTTTCATTTTTGGGGAAGTATTGGGTATGAAAAGGGAAACTACAGTTCGTTTAGCAACGATGTTAACTGCGTATTCAACATGAAACGATTGTATCTCTAATGATAAGGTTTGAGAGATAGAGCATTTTCACACTTAATTCTCGACATCAGTTTTTGTGTGCCCCTTTATATTCAGAGGATTGTCAGCGCCAGAGCGTTTGTGCTTAAAGGCTATGTTCTCATATGTAGTTATTATTACCATAGTGCTGTCTGTGTACTAGTGTGTTTAAGTTCATAAAAGTATCGTTTTTCGATATCCTGATATTAGTTTTGGCCAAACCATATTTAATTGTTTTCGAAATTGAACATTAAACATGTAAAAGTATAAAGTTTTAAACAAGCCGTCGTTTAAGCCGTGAAATCGTGACCTCACTTTAAGCATTGCATTCCAAGCCTCATGGTATCAGGGTGAGTTCGCGCGGTCAGTACAGGGATCGTTATATAATATAGATGGTAGCGCGTGAATAAGGTGAACTGGGATTTTATGTAGACCAGATGTTTAATGAAGATATTCGCCGATATAATTATGGTATCTCAATAAAAGATTCTTAATGTGTTTTCAACTAAACCATGATAAATATTATGTTTGATTAATTCAAAAAGAATTATTCCACCATATTGACCAATGTATTGAGCATGAGCGAGATGATTCCCAATACTGTTAATAATCGAATCAAATAGCAATGCCCGACAAACCACTAAACAAGGTTTGTCCGAAGAACGCGCGAATAAATATTTAAAATATGTACAGATACTTCGCGTGTGGCCGGTTGACTAACATGTTTTAATTTATACTTCCATTTTTCTTTTTTTTATCCATAGATATATGATCAGCAGTATGTAATAATGTAAAATAATACGCGAAAACTACGCGTAAATATCCCGTACTGTGTGAAATGCAGCTAAGAACTGCACAGAAAAAGACATATGATATCTTTGATTTCATTTTTTAAACTCTTCATCTTTCACCAACTCCAACCACAATCAACGCCGTATATCTTTTTTAAAGATATTTCCTGTTATATATTCTACAAAAGAAACTAGAAATGATGCACATGTTTGACACAAACAAATCCAATTTTATATTCTACAAATGGCAAAAAAAATCAAGCGCCATAACTCAGCAAAAATTGGTTGCTGTCAAAATTCCTTTCTTTATGATCATACACATTAATGTCATTAAACTGTAAAAGTTGGGGCAAGATTCACCCAGTAGTTAAAAGGGAGATCATAACACACATTTTGAGAATATTTATTCTTGAGTGGAAAAAAACAGACAAAAGGCCATAATTCTGGCAAAATTCCACACATCCAAATTTCTTTAAGATCATCTACACATAAGGTGTCTCCTCCATTGAAGACCGATCTCTCACAACTGACAACAGACAACAGATGACGATGTTGGGCTTCCTACCACCACTGCACTTTGTACTCAGGTGAGCTAAAAAAAAGAAAAAGGGCCATAATTCTGCCAAAAAATGTTCCAATTAAAAAAAATTACGATCATCTACATATTAAGGCCATTCAACTGTTGTAATTAGGTTGCCGACTTCTTAATTGAGTTTGTTACTAATATACATGTATTAACATATTTATATCTTGTTTTTTATATAGTGTGTAAATGTTCTGTATTGATTTTGGTTTACGTATTTACGTTGAAAAATAAAAATAAACATGAAACAGGAACATTATCTATCAATTGTTAGTCATGTGAGGATTCATCTATCGTGCATTGGCGCTACCTTCTTTGCATTGTCTCAATCTCTTTTGGAAAAAATACAAAATTATCTATTTGATCTGTAAGAACCCAATGTGTTGTGCCTGTAGCAACTACTATACATGTTTGTGAAAGCAATCGTTTGATGTCGTTCGCGAACTAATCGGGTGGAAATGTGCTCATCACACAGGCAAAAGACATCGATTGGCTTTCAAAAACTCCACCATGACAAAACTTATAATGGTCCTCACGTTTCCAAAGGGGTTGTGATTGTATGTATCTGTACATTTGTGGATGAATTAATCTTCGCTGAATCGCACTACATTGCTCGATTTTTAATAATGCGAAATTATCCGTGCAATTTCAAAACATTCAGTCTTGAGCGCCACCTCGGAAGTAGCGTTCGCTCTTTTATGAATGCATCGCAAACAAGTGATGTGTTTGAGAAACACTATGCCCCCTTTTGAGCGATTTTGACCCATATATTTGACCCTTGACCTTGAAGGATGACCTTGACCTTTCACCACTCAAAATGTACAAGTCCATGAGATACACATGCATGCCTAATATCAAGTTGCTATCTTCAATATTGCAAAAGTTATGACCAAGATTAAAGTTTTGGGACAGACACACACAATTAATGACAGAGGGACAGACAGGCCAAAAACAATATACTCCCTCTTCTTCGAAGAAGGGGGCATAAAAAGAGGTGGCGCCCATGATTACCGGCTGTGTAATAAGGACTCTTGCTATGTTTATTTGTGTAAGCTATGACAGAGTGCTGTGAACAGGGTTTATTCATAGTTATGA
The DNA here is from genome assembly GCF_020536995.1 of Dreissena polymorpha. Classification (NCBI taxonomy): domain Eukaryota; kingdom Metazoa; phylum Mollusca; class Bivalvia; order Myida; family Dreissenidae; genus Dreissena; species Dreissena polymorpha. Next base: position 95,318,168 of record NC_068361.1, on the reverse strand, counting down.
GTAAATTTATTATTCTCTATTCTCAAAATACTATTAAATCCTCATCATCATTTTCAACTATATCATCATCATCCTATCAACATCATTATCATTAATGTCATAATCATCCTTATCATCGATAAAAATATCATTGTTATTCTCGTTAATCTTAAGAAATGTTTTCCATACATATAATAACCCAAAGACAAAATTGGAGTGGGTGGTTGTATTTGACAGGACTTTGAACATATTAATGCAAAATAAACAATTCTCTGACGCCCATTTGTCTTGTTTGTGCAACGGAGATCGACATCAATTGCACCACTCAGTTGAGGAGTCTCGAGACGCCCGTAAACGGTGCAACATCTTTGTTCATATGTCTAAAGAACTGAAACTATTCTAATTTAATTATTAAAATCAAGAGTTTAAGTTTGTATAACCTGATCCCCGCCGATGCCCAAAAGCGCACACAGAACGCCTCCAACGCTTATACATCACGTTAAGTTGCATAAAATCGTAAAAATTAACAAATGTGAAACATTATTTTTGTTAAAAGAGGCTGCGATTTTTTGCAAAATTTATCCGCCACCACCAATCAAGAGAAGTGTACATGACTTCACGTACACTCCATACAATAATCGGTAGTAATGAACGATTCAGGTAAAACCGCGAGCTGGATACACAACCCTACTGCTCATTTTTCTTTCTTTTAATGGCAGGGGGACGTATAAGGACCCATGGCTCAAGACCGGTGTCTAGGTGCTTTCATCACCTCCCGAAACCTCTAATTTTAGAGAAATCTACAAATAAGCAGCTATAACTATATGGTAACATTAAGTATTACTCAGCAAAACATATAAATAACACATGGTCAATCTCATGGCGCAAATTAACATAACAAACAAACATCAAAAGCATCCCGCACGCACCCCCGACATCAGCAAGAAACAAACTAATCCCTCAAACCATAACATCCATAAACTAAAACTGAAAAAAGAGTGTAAATAAATCATAAGTATTCGAGTATTATATGTATGCAAATGACGAAATTTTGCAACAGCTTTATTAAACCGAAAATCACATCGAACCAGTCACACGAAAACGAAAAAATAAAGTAATCGTATTAAAATATAGTAAATAAGAATAACTTGTTAAATTAAACTTTCTTTACAGAACAAAAAAAAAATGAGAACACTGACATGAGTGTAAAATATGATGCGCATAACTTACAATTAAAAATTCGCATAAAAAACCATACGAAGTTAAAAAACAACAAAATAATCAAGAAAACTAGGCTGCTTCAGACTTAAATGAACATACAACCATTGACTTTCGCGGTAAAGGAATCGGTTCGTTTTACAATCCCATCTCACATGGACTAAAATACTCAACTGAAAATAAACTTAATATCAACATTATCATTACAACATTACACACGTAAAAGTAATGTTACCGATTATTTAAACATACACATGTTCATAAAGGGCGGGCAGGTGGGTATATCACCCTTTTGTTCTCCTTGTCCATAACCTGTGCCTGTCAAATACACACCTTCAATGGCGACTCAATCGATTTGCAAATCATATAAACCCAAGACGCGAAACCGGTGCGTTTTCTCGCTAAATCCCACAAAAAAAAAAAACCGATACAATACCGTATTTATCAAACCGAGAATAATTTCATTTTTATTCAATGATTTGGTTAATAGGCTTGGTCCCTTTGCGTTCCAAGAAGTGCGACTAAAACTGGTAAATGGATTTTTTTTGTTTTGCTTACATACATAATCAACTTGAAAATAAAAGTGTTTCATCATAATAATACAACAATGAGTGTACACATTGAATATTCTGATAACAAATTTAACCAGACATGGGTTATTATCTGATATTTAAGTGTGTAAATGACTTGGTATGAAAAACTTTCTTCTGCAGTATGTAGAGGGGGAATATGTAGACGGTGACTATTGGGTTTAAACAATTTAAATGTGACCAAAAACAAATTCAACTAAAAGTTTCTATAGATTTTTCAATTTCTGTGCTTTAAATTACAAAATGCTATTATTTAGTATATGTTAACTTCATAATGTAGTATTCCTATTTTATGCTAATGTGCTGTTTAAATTTTGATGAAAATACTAAAATACTTAAATCTTAAGTCCATGTAAGTCAACAATTTAGAATTTTGCTAAATCAAATTTTTAAAACCACTATAGATTGTTGCCGTTGCTGCTCAACATAATTTAACAAATCCAAAATCATAACAAATACATAACCTATCGGAAATATAATTATAGAACACATTCATTTTGCAATTCAGTGTTCTTTTTTCACCATTTTGGGAATGGGGCCGGCTCCCTTTGGATTGGGAAAAATGCGGCATTTTACTAAAATTGGGAAATTAGTATTGTTGTTGATTTGGTGAGAAATGCTTCAAAATTGAGGATAAAGTGTTTTCAATAGTAAATTAACCTAGGTTCAACTTATTTAACAAGCTTATAAACAAGCAAATTAGTTGAATTGATATCCCCGCCAAACAAGAGCTTTGTCACAGATGTAAGCATTTTGTCAAGATAAAAAGGGCCATAACTCCGTTATTAACAGATGGAGTACAATGCCATTTGGCGTGCATCATACTCTTATCCATATATATACTCATACCAAGTTTTAATGAAATCCTTCAAAGCAAATCCATGATATGGCGCCGGACACAAAAGTGCCGGACGGACAGACTGAAGGACGGACGGACAACGCAAAAAACAATATCCCTCCGCCTTTCCCCCCCCCCTTTTTTAAACAACAAATGGGAATTGTTAAGTCCCATTTGGGAAAAATATATACTTTTTTTCATTTCTTAACGAAAAAAACAACACTGCAATTACTATACCAGATGTCGTAAACAATGTTACCGCCGGGTTAAGTCCAGCTTTTAACCAAGGGGCATCAGTGCTGTAATAAATAATGATATATTTACTTAAAGTTTGATGTTTTAGCACATTTTAAATATATTGCATTAATAAAGTGTATATAAAAATGTGTCCTTTAGAGTCTGTTTAATTCCAAATGGCATGATATTATTACACTGTTTTGAGGTTTAATTTTTAGTTGTTCGCGCTAGCGAGCAACCAATGTAGAGGGAGTTTTGCTAGCCAGTGGCTGCTTAACTATTAGAAACCTATGAACCTGTAAGCATATGCGCAAAAAAGAGTTTGCGGCGCGGTTCCAGTTCTTGAACTATATTCATTTACAAATTGACACATACTATCACATAATATGGATATCATGTTTAATGGAATATTTTTGAACAGATTGTATATAGTTAAAGTAAAAAAACAACATTGTTTAACTATACATGTAACGGAAGAGTATGTTTATATTATGAATGGTTAAAATAGTCCACTATGTGCTACGTTAGTAATACGTAGTATTTTGCGCACAGGTCATTCATAATCTGAGGCTATTAATACAAGGGAAAATGATACTTCACCAATGGTATGTCGACAATGCAATACACTATCATGCGTAACCTCGTTTATAGTGCACAGTCGGTGTGAAATCTGATATGGCTGGACTATTTATATTGCATTCTGGCACAGGAGGTGCTTGAACTATGTAAAAGTTGTCTTAGTCTGGGGAGTGGTTCAGAGCTTTTGTCATTGTTGCCCACTTGTTTAGCTTTCTTGGTTTGAATAGCCAGAATTTGGGTTAAAAGCATCGAATAAAACGTAGTACAGTGGTAGGTAGGATTGAAATACTGTGAAACAATTATTATTCGTCAAATATTAATTTTTGTTCCTAACTAATGATAATGTCCAAAGTTTAAACAAAATTAAGATTGAAAAACCGTAGACATGAAATAAATTAATATCCAAAGTAATCCATGCAAACATATTTCGAAATCAAGATAAAAGTTGTTATGACACAAAGGGGAGTATTATAGTACTGTGTACTTAACTGACACGTGACATTTCATGTAAAACGCTAATGCAGTAAAGCTGCATGGATTGGCAATTGGCTTCGTCGCTTAAAACTTTTGCCTACATAGTACAAACGTAACAAAATCAATACATGAAAATGAATAAGATGAAATGGTAAGAAATGACGAATAAAATTCTGTCAACAAATAATTAACACTAAATTAATGTGGTTTGCTTGAGAATTTTATTCAATGCTCGTTGATACCAATACAGTTATTATTATAATTATGTTGTGATTCATTCTTTGTTAGACTCAAACAAATCGGTGGATACACTCACGCTTACCACCTGTGAATCGAAATGCAAGTTTTCTGATCTTTGAATTATTATTAGTTTATTAAAGTCTCATCCACATTTCATCACAACATTTATTACAATCAAAGATGCATAGCATGTATGAATGTATTTGCAGCATTAAGTATGATTTTCAATTTACAGAAGGGGGTAAGGGGGCCGCCGTAACATGTGCAGCCTTTGGCCCCAAAACAGGTTAATTCCGCCCTGGCTATGTTTTTACTTGTTCACTTCAAAGAGGTCAAATCTTGACATTATTCCATTTGTAAGGCCCTGGCTTCTGGATATGTTAAATATCATTGGCTGGTTATTTTTCGTCATGAGGCATTTTTTCGCAGGTGTTTTAGCGTGTTTATTTCGTCACGTGATCATAAGATGTTCTCCGGAAGAAAAAGGTTGTCGAAACGATAGCATGATATTATTAGGTTTTACATTTAAGCCATATTTGCTTTAACCTTCCACACTTTCCAGGCGTTGAATATGCGACTATGATTTCTCCTGTATTCTCAATTGCACGGGTGATAACAATATATAGCGTAAATGCTGACTTTGAAATAAAGCTAGAAAATTTATGCTTCTAAAAAGTTAAATTGAAAATTATTTTATATTTTTTCACTTTTTAGTCAAATATCCTATGCATGTAATATGTGTTTTTGAGTTACATGTAAAGCACACAATAGTGTTAGTAAAAAACAAGATGTGTTTGTGAAACACTATGTCCCCTGTGCGATTTTGACTCATATATTTGACCTTTGACCTTGAAGGATGGCCTTGACCTTACACCACTCAAAATGTGCAGTTCCATGAGATACACATGCTTGCCGAATATCAAGTTGCTATGTTGAATATTGCAGAAGTTATGGCAAAACTAAGCGATTTTATTCATATAATTGACCTTTGACCTTGGAGGATGACTATGACCTTGACCTTCCAGCACTCAAAATGTGCAGCTCGATGAGATACACATGCTTGCCAAATATCAAGTTGCTGTGTTGAATATTGCAAAAGTTATGGCAACAAATGAGCGATTTTGACCCATATAATTGACCTTTGACCTTGAGGGATGACCTTGACCATTCAGCACTCAAAATGCGCAGCTCAATGAGATACACATGCTTGCCAAATATCAAGCTGCTATGTTGAACATTGAAAAAGTTAGGGCCATTGTTAAAGTTTGTGCAAACCAACAAACAAACCAACAAACAAAACAACAAACAAAACAACAGACAAACCAACAAACAAACCAACAAACAAACCAACAAACGGACAGGGGCAAACACAATGTATCCCCCAGTATAGACTGGGGGACATAAAAAATACTACGGTAGATTATGTGTGTCTTCACAGGGGTTTTTCAGCACTGTCTGCGCCTCCGGAAAACGGAGGCACTCCCAAAGCAAACGGACCCGATCCCAAACCGAAATTATAATTAAAATTCCCATGTTGTTTTTTTTAAGAATGAAGTGTCTTATAACTTGTGTGACTAACCAGTGTGTGTTTTGGTCAAAAATATCTGCTATAAGGATTTGACTGTTCAGTTCTTATCTCAGAGTGTAACTGTAACTGAAAAACAAAACTGCAGTACTTGAAATAACATTGAACATGCCCAATATTGCATCTGTTTATATAAAGAAGACAAAATAACAAATAAAAACAAAATTTATTTGTTAAACCACTGAATTATTTAAGCATGATTAATTCACAATTTTTTCCCAAATAAGCCATTTCATCGAAGCAAAAATTCCCAAAATGACCAATTTTGTCGATAAAAAATTCCCAATTAGGTCAGACTCCTTTTCCCAAAATAGGAAAAAAAACCTGCTTCACATGGCTTTTTATGAGTGTATTTCCTCTCCATAGAAATATATAGTCAACCCATGCGACAGACGTCAGACCTCGGCCATATCCGATAAAATTTGACGAGGCCCAATTATATTCTAAATTGTCCGGCCTCGTGTCCAACAAAAAAAACATCAATATCTAAAACTTTGATGAACAAACTACAAGTGCAATTCTTAGAACCAGTCAAATATTGCACCTTGTTTCGTGACGTAGGCGACACATAAATGAGTGGTTGAATTGAATTTTACTGGTTTCGAGCATTGTGATGATCGTTAATTGAAAGCAGCATTTACAAACTAAACAAAATTAATAAAGGCTATAAAACGGCAAAAAATAGTGTTCTCGGCATGGACGTTGCCATCTTGATAACCCTTGGTTCGAATTACTTGTAACAAATAAACAAACATCACAAAGCTTTTTTCATTTGTAACTGAAAGTTTCACCATATGTTTTCATAGAACGGATTTTAATTAAGTTGCTGTTTTATTCTATTTAGAATTGTTTATACATTTTGAACGTCATTATAATAAGTCATTATATTAAAAATAAACTCTACAAAAGGTATTTCCTATTCTTTCGTTTAAGAAAAACGAGGTCTGATAAAATCTGTTGAGGTCCGATAAATTTTAAAAATTATCGGACATCGTGCCTGAAAAGATTTTTTGGTCTTCGGCATAAGTTGATGTAGTATGTCTTCATTTGATTAACATTCAGTTTTTTTCAACACATTCAAATCACACTTTCATAGTCATGCGAGAATGGATTTTATGGTGTTTCGGCCAGCCTAGCTCAAGCCCAGCCTGTGAAATTGGGCAGTCTGGTCAGAGGCAACGCTGTCCGCTATAAAATCACGCAAGGTTTAATGGTCTCATTTTGCATCTCCTGACCAGACAGCGAGATGCACAGGCTTGGCTATAGCTACGAGGGCAGCATATGGCATAAGGCCCATTTTCGCATGACGCGGGTCTTTAAAAATAGCATTGCATATTGTTAATGACACATTTAAGCACAATGTTTTTCTATATAATATTAAATTCAAACTGTGTAATAAATAGCAAACTGAGAAAAAATGGTAGCCTATTCAGGCATTCGGAAACAATTTCAAGACGGGCAAACCGAGTACGGCAAACATTTGTGGTTAGATAATTAAACGATTTCCAACGGACTGATGGAGAGACCGACAGACAACGCTAAAAAATATCCCTCAACCACAAACATGTACATTGCATTGCTGTTTATACAAAGGAAGAATATTGTGTGCACAGGAAGTTGAAACTGAAGCAAGCTGAATGAAGCCACATGGTTTATGTTATATTTGAAAATGTAAGTCTTTAATAAATTACCGGCTAAACTGATCAGCCACTGGTTCCATTTCAACTCGTTTGGTACTGTGTTCACTAATGTTTCCCAATTTGTGCTACATTGAATCACTATTTCCTCTGCTTTATGAATTTTGTTGCCATCAACAAGATCAGAAGCATAACCAATTATTTCATACTCATTAACTGTTCGCCAACAAGCCGATGAAGTGTCATTTTAATGATTTTATAACAATGTTGAATGTAATCGTTTAGTTCATTCAGTAATTCAATGGCCCTGGAAACATCCCGTAAAGTAAGAGCCTTCCACATAAGGGTTCAATGCCAAAAACTTAATTATTAATGTCAAACTGCCTTTAATTGCTAGTTTTGGTAAAAAAACAACAGAAAAATCAAGCCTGACCTTTTCCTGGAATTCTCCAGGAAATTCCTACAGAAATATCAAAAGTTATCATCAGCCTTTTTCCGTCAAAACCATGACCACTTAAGCCTGTGGTGCTGTTTTACAAAAGAAAGTCCATATGACTATAGTCTTGACCATGGCCAACCACATTTTGTTAAATGGCACCGAGGTCTTTGACCATGGTCATCATGACCATGGTATTTGGCCATGGTCAACCATGGTATTTTGCCATGGTCGACCATGATATTTTGCCATGTTCAAACATGGTATTTTTGCCATGTTCAATCATGGTCATGATGACGCTGGCCGGTGCCATTTAACAAAATGTGGTCGCCATGGTATAACATGGTCATATGGCCTTCATTTCGCCTGGGGAGGAGTAGGAAACAAAAATCGCCAAATCAGAAATAAATACAATACAGCTACACAAATTGTATTTTGAATGTAAAATGAGTGGTTTTTGACAGTGTTGAGCTCAAAAGTTCATGTCAAACAGTTTACAACGGCAATTTTTGTAAAATATTTGGGATATATAAGATTTGTGAAATGCTTGCATCAAAATTGTGAGTTGGCTGACCCAGGCCACTCTCAAAGAATGAAAAAATGACTTGCAACATTTTTAGGTTTTGGTTGCAGAATAACTCCATGATTTATTGTAGTATAACCACATGATTAATCGCAAAATACTTTTTAATATCATACTCTGTCTACAGAAAACAGGTTGCGGATGGATCAAAAGTGGTAGAATGATAAATCATTTAAGCAAAGTTTATAATGATACTGTACATTGAACTGGTTATAAGTCCACTTAGAACTATCATTTGAACTAAAATGAGTGTTCAAGCATTGTTAATAAGTCAAAAAGGAAATTATTGCTTATTTAATGGTATGACAAGCATTAAAAAATAATGATAACCATTTTATATGCAGTAATATGCAAGTATACGTCCATAGATGGTCTAGGAGATAATAAAGAACATGGCTGTACTCTTATATGTGATCAAACAAATAATTTGCAAAGCGTCTTGTGGAGTTTGTTTTAAATCATATAATGTGTGTACCAATTGACTCTTCTAGAAACAAACCTCTTTAACCATTGATGGGTTTTCATACTCATATACTTTTTCCAAGTATATAGTCACAATGATAACATTGTTTAGTTGAGAGTGTCTTTCAGAAATCACTTAGTGTCAGTAAACATTTCTCATTATGAATAGACTAGCCAGCCTAAAATCTTCCTTGTTAAGAAGAACACTTCTAGTTATTAACTAGTGGTTGAAGTGCACATACATGCCTCTTTATTGAACAACTTAAATTATATCTACAAAACATCCTCCTCCAGTCTGAATGTTCAATTATTAAAATAGTTTTTTTTAAGAGACCAAAACAAAATGTCCAACAGAAAGTTTTTATGGATTGAATGTTTTCTAGCTTTAATATTCTATGTAAAAGAAATATTGTTCATCAGTCTGAACAACAAAATTCCAAATTCCTACCCAATTTTAAATGAAATTAAGAAAACAACTAATAAATTAAGTAAAAGAATCCATTCAAGTGATTCTACAATACTCTTAATTGTGTGTTGCTTTCAGTCCATATCATATACAGAACTAGACAAGCCACAGACACTGATGCCCGGCCCTACAGTTTTCAACACAGACAAGTCCACTAATCAAATAAAGATTATTACAACAAATCATCTTCATTAATTTAATACTTGAACTAATGGTACAGAGTGATACAATTTTAAGAAGCATACATATAAATCTTCAAGGAAAACACGTAAAACAGGCTTTATTCTGCCAAAATTAATTGCACACAAAAAATCCTTCCTTAATGATCACCATTACATGATGGATCTTCAGCTGTTTCATTTCGGGTAAATTTTTAAACTCTTTTAAAGAAAAATTGAGTACACAAGTTAAAGGAAAATTTTAATAATTATTATATATTCTATAAAAGAAACTAGAAATGTGTCACAGACACTGGTGCACCCATGGCAAATGTTTGGACATAAACTAATCCACTATTATAATATTCTACAAAAGGCAAAACCACAAAGGGCCATAACTCAGCAAATATTGGTCGCTGTCAAAATTCAGTTCTTTATGATCATATTCACATTGATGAAATTTCAGGAAGGATCAACAAAGTAGTAAAAGGGGAGATGATTATAACACACATTTTTGAGAATATATATTTTTACGTGGAAAAAACCCAGACACATAATGCTTGCAAAAGTTCACTCATCCAAATTCCTGTCTTTAAGATCACCTACACATTAGGCCTCTCCACTGTTTAAGACCGACCTCACACAACTGACATCAGACAACACAAAACTTCCTTGGGCCATCTACCACCATAGCTCACCGCACTTCGTTCTCAGGTGAGCTAAAAAAAGAAAAAAGGGCCATAATTCTGCAAAAAGATGCTTCATTTAAAAGCATATTAAAAGGATCATCAACATATTAAGGCCATTCAACTGTGAACATTTGAGAGATAGCCAGTCCAGTAGTTAAAGAGGAGTTCACAACATAAACTTCGGGGCGTAAGTACAGACAATTTGACTGACGGACAGTTGAATGGACAAGTGCAATGCTTAATGCCTCCCACCCTGTTGGCCCACAAACAGGACAAAAAGGCCATAATTCTGCTTAAATAAGTCATTGCCAAAATTCATGTCTATTTGATCATTAAATTATTCAACTGTAAATGTTAGATCAATATCCAGTCAGCTAAAACGGGTTGCATAAAAAAATCATCGCTTTATGATTCATCAACAAATCAAGGTCTTTCAGCTTTGAAAGTTTTATACAAAAATTTTGCAGGAAGTAAATGAGGAATTTAGTACATAAAATATTTTGGGCTTATATTTAACTAAAAAACAGACAAAGGTCCATAATTCTGCCACAACTGGTTACAGCCAAAATTCCTTCTATTTACGATCATCTGAACATTACGGTCTTTCAGCTGTGAGAGTGTGAGCCACCTATAGAGAAGTTAAAACACAATCTTTATGTCGGAAAAACAGACAAAGGGCCTAAATTCTGCAAAATATAGTTGCAGACAAAATTTCCTTTTACAATAATTATCTACACAATAAGGGTATTTAGATGTGAAGATTTGATCGAGATCCATCCCGCAAATAAAGAAGACTTAAAAACGCAAGCTTCCGAATGAACGTTAAAGTTCAAGTTGCGGTTTATAGTCTGCTTGGAAATGCATCTTCAGCCGACTTCGATATTAACCCCCACTGGGATTTAAGTCGTCCGTTTACAAATGGTGCACCAGGCAGCCACGGCACATCACAGATACCCATTTATACACCTGGGTGGAGAGGAGCAAGCATGGGATTAATTTTTTGCTCAGAAACATCCAGTGCCCCGAGTGGGATTCGAACCCGGGACTAACAGACGGACAAGTGCAAAACTTAAAGTCTTCAAATTTGTAGAATACAAACAAGATTACATGTGAAACTGAGGGCTGCTCAATGAAATATACGGGAACAAAAAAAATGAGGACAGACAATTTCTCTATACATTTTCAACAAACAGGAACATCCAGACAATGTGCTCATCACCACTTAGTAAGCAAGCAGACTAAAGATGTCACTGCATTGGCCCAGATATTGTGTACAATGAAAATGTCTTTTTTCAGAATACTATCCAATAACTCCCTGAAACATCTTTCAAGATTGAGCAATTAACATAAAGCTCGGCTCCACCCTATAATGACACGGTGGATACAGTTTCATCAAATTGAGATGGTAAGTTCATGAGATTTTCAGCAGACGAAAAAATCCTTTAAAAAATGTCCGATTTGTAATCAAAAGGCATTAAAGTTGTGCATCATCATCAGAGCAAAACAATCTCAATGCCCTGCACAAGTATCAGAGATCTTCCACGGAAAAAACACCATTAGAAAATGTCCTTTTATTCATTCAACTGCTATAACTAAGTTTATAAACAGAATATTGAAAATTAATAAAACCAAATATTTGAATCTTAATTTTTTATTCAAATATTTGATATTTTTTGCATTACTAGAAAGTGTCATGTTATCACCATTTTTAATATACTTTTTACCAGAAATGTCTTTAAAAAAGACAACTGTCATTAAAATAAACAATGACAAGAAGTTTGTCCTAAATGCTGCTTGGGCAGAGGTCCTGTAACAAGCCATGTTCCAGCATTATCTAAGCACTATCAGCAAATCAAAGATATATCTTAGTCTATATACTTCCACTTTCAATTACTTAAATATTTATAGTTTGGCAAACATCCATACTAATTATAAAAATAAACATTAAGGGCCTTGCAGATATTGTAAAATGTTTGCATGAGATCTTAAAATGTTGACATGGAAGGCAGATGCAAAAAAAACAACATGACAATGTGCTCAATTCTATCTGCAATGGTCTGGCTTCATACAATTATGTTAAACAAGAGCACGGCATAGCGGGTGCCAATGCTCGGCTGTGGGTGCAGTTTTGAATAATGAAATAAATGAAAAATGGAAAAAAGTGACCTTGACCTTTGACATAGTGACCCAACAAGAGATGTGTTTGTCAGAAACACAATGCCCCCTACTGTGCCGCTTAGAAATAAAATTTATATTTATCATTTTGCAGGTATAGAAATTATCTCCCTTTAAAGCTTGTTTCTTCCATTGGATTTAGTTTTTTGACCTTTGACCTTGAAGGATGACCTTAACCGTTCACCACTCAAAATGTGCAGCTCCATGAGATACTCATGCATGCCAAATATCAAGTTGCTATCTTCAATATTGCAAAAGTTATGGCCAATGTTAAAGTTTTCGGACGGACACATGTACAGACTTACAGACACACAGACTGACAGTTCAACTACTGTATGCAACCCTACCGGGATTACAAAAAAGGTTTGTACAAATATTCTAAAATATCATTGATTGTGAAATCAAAATGTTTCAATATGTCATCGATCCAAAAGCATGAATAAATGGTATTTTATAAAATCATAGTGTTGAGTATCTGTTTACAATCTCTAAGTTCTGCCTGTAAAATCATAGTGTTGAGTATCTGTTTACAATCTTTAAATTCTGCCTGTAAAGTCATAGTGTTGAGTATCTGTTTACAATCTCTAAATTCTGCCTGTAAAGTCATAGTGTTGAGTATCTGTTTACAATCTCTAAATTCTGCCTGTAAAGTCATAGTGTTGAGTATCTGTTTACAATCTCTAAATTTTGCTATTTAGATATGACAGGAGTGGTTGCATTTTATACCTTAAGATGTATATGCTTGATCTGATATAAAAAAAAATCTATTTTTTACTAAGCAATGAAAATTATTTTTGTTCTTTTTGTTCTACAACTGTATTGAATTCGAGCGTTGTGTTTGTCACATACATGTATTATGACAAATGCGTTGTCCAAAGACAACATCCTTACATGATAAAATATATCATTGTTGGTTATTCTCAAACAGACGGACAAAAAAACATATGAATGTACAGCAAATGGAAATGAACCTCTGACATAAGGCAATGACAGGAACATGAATAATGACAAGTATGGTTAACCAAAAAAAAAACAATTGGCCCAAGAATAGTACAACATAAGGTAAATTTCAAGGTGAAAATTAAGTCAGGTGCATTGAGAGTGGTAAACAACAACATTCATGCAAGTATCAAAGATTTGCAGGAAAGGGTTTTGATGCTAGACAAAATGGATAAATTGGGTTGAACCAGACTTTTGACCTTCTGAATGAGTTTTATTCCCAAAGTTTGTCAATGTCATAGTCAAAATGAGGACAGGTGATGAAGGTTTGTTGAGACTGTTCATATATAACATCCATGCAAGTATTAAAGCTTTGAATGAAGGTAATTGATGTTTAATGAAATGCATCATTTTTGGTTAAACAGGATATTGCAGCAAATAAATTATTGTGATCAAATAGTAGGTCAGTGTCAATGGCAAAATGAGGTATGGTTGAAGTGGATGTGTTGATATTGGTCAAGGTTATCACCCATGCAAGTATCAGAGCTTTGAAGGAAACATTATTAATACTATATGAAACATGTCATTTTGTGTTAACCTTGAATAGTTGGACCGATGGGTGGATTAATATGTATCCCACATAAGTCAATGACGGAGCGTACAAACTATTTAAGTGTCTTCTCTTAAATATATTAATGTAAGTACGAGACACAATTTGGTGTCACTATTGAAATCAACGGAAATAAGCACTGATGAAGAGCTTCAAACAGATCCTGTAAACGGAAGGGCATGCTTAAATGTTGACTGTGAAGGATAGAGATAGCTAAGTAGATGGCTATTATGTACATCCTAGTTCATAAACACGATGAGAGTTATCCAATTTACAGATATATCAGATAATCGCCAACAATTGTCCTATGTAAATGTATTCATCGCTCCGGATTCATACACACATTGTGAATTTTGACCAGAAAACACTAGTTGGACTACCACATTCATGCTGACACGAAAAGCTTAGAAAGGCAACATGCATGTGATAATATTATCTGCAACATCACACTTTTTTATTATTTAAATACAATAACCTTAAGGATGTTTCTTATTGGTTGTTTATGCACTGCAACTCCAATATATCGCGGTCCGATATATCGCGAATTCCAATATGTCGTGAATCCGCTATGGATCCCAAAATTCCGACAAGCATGATCACAAAATGACATGTTTTAATCCGAGAAATTGGTAACTGAGATCAAAACTGGTTCTACCTAGAATTTCACCATTTTTTTCACCCACTTTAATTTTCTGTATAATCCAACATTCATAAATCCAGTTTGGTCCAGATTGTTTGCCTTCATTCACGCTTGTGTCAGAGCTCCAGATAAGGGCCGTTCAGTCGTAAATACGGCTTTTTCATGAAGGTTTACGCATTTATTTTTATAAACTGGACGTACAATTACAACTTTAATATCCCTGTTACGCATTTACGCAAAAAAATCTGGCCGTCTCATTACGTCCGCGTCAGCGCGGCGTGATCTGTTGGTCTCTAATCTGACGGCGCTTTTTGTTATTTAAATCACCGAAAAGTTGTAGACTGGATTCCGGTATTATTGTCAATCGTGTGATTTCCAGTAACTCGTATACCGTCAAAAACAATGTGTCTGCGTGGCAGGGAAGGCAGGCTAAACTGAAATCGGTTCAAAAAACACTTTGTTGTCATATAATGGCTACATACGGTCGTCTAACCATACTGACATTCAATTTAAAAACCCAGAAAAATACACTGTCGCCTCGATATTAAAAGATTTGATTGCATCAGTGGCTAAAAACGTTTGAAAATACGACGGGAAACGGATCCAAACAAAACCTGTGGAAGATTGGAAAACAAAATATGATTGGCTTGTCATCGAGAAAATAGAAGGCGTTTTACGGTTTTATTGTGAAATTTGCAGTAGTGCTGAAAAATGAAGAAATAGTATAAATTAGTCATGAGTTTTAATGTGAAGTTGTATTTTTTCATCATAATTCTGAATGGAAAAGCTAATAAAGAAACTGTTTAAAAACTTTAATATATTTACTATAATTGCTGCAAATGTAACTTTAAAGTCAGTTATACACCCATCAATATCCAAGAACACGGGTAGTACAGTACTTCCTGTATTTTTGGGTATGGTAGTACAGGTACGAATTGATTTTTAGCGTTACTCTTTTTCTTTCTATCAGTGGCAGTACCGTTACTAATTTCACAAATCCTTATCTGGAGATCTGTTGTGTACTGTGACAAACCATAACCCTACTGACCAAACCTCACAGGTCATTTCGCGTGTCAACTTTCTCTATTGAATTTGCTTTGAACTGCCAAATACACAGTCCCTAAAAGAAGGTTTATACAATAACTGTAAATGTCACAGATCAAAACTTACTCATCTCAACAATCTTGGCGCGTTAGATACAGCGTAAACGACTTGCCTTTAATTTAGAGGAAAAGACCTCAAAGTTTGTCTAAATGCACAACCATTCTTTATCCAAAGGTAAAGTGAGTTGTCTCCCATGCAATTATGCGCTACATATTTTTTATTCACCAATCAAATATTAAAGCCCAAGAGGAAGAATGCATGATATTGTACATGGAGTCTAATTTTTGCATGCTTTTTTGAACAATGAAACTGGACAATGCTTTTCAGATTACAAATTTAATTATACCTATTTAATACTTACATGGAATAGTGTTTTGAGTTATACCATAAATAACATATGGATATAACACATAATTCAACAAGGGCTGTTTGTAAAACATGCATGCCCCCCATATGGGCTGTCAGTTGTAGTGGCAGCCATTGTGTAAATACATTTTTGTCACTGTGGTGGTGGTGGTGGTGGTGGTGGTGGTGTACGGAAACCATTTTACTGTGTTGTGTCACCGTGGCCTTGACCTTTGACCTAGTGACCTGAAATTCAATAGCGGTCACCTGCCGGTCATGACCAAAGTCCCTATGAAGTTTCGTGATCCCAGGCCTAAGCGTTCTTGAGTTATCATCCGGAAATCATTTTACACTTAGGTCACTGTGACCTCGACCTTTGACCTAGTGACCTGAAAATCAATAGGGGTCATCTGCCGGTCATGACCAATGTCCCAATGAAGTTTCATGATCCCAGGCGTAAGAATTCTTGAGTTATCATCCGGAAACCATTTACCTATTTCCAGTCACTGTGACCTTGCCCTTTGCCCTTGTAACCTCAAAATCAATAGATGTCATCTGCCAGTCATGACCAATGTCCCAATGAAGTTTCATGATCCCAGGTGTAAGTGTTCTTGAGTTATCATCCGGAAACCATTTTCCTATTTCCAGTTAACCATTTTACTGCTTCAAAAATAAATAGGGGTTATCTGCCGGTCAAGACCAATGTCCCTATGAAGTTTTATGATCCCAGGCAAAAGCGTTCTTGATTTATCATCCGGAAACCATTTTCCTATTTCCATTCACTGTAACCTTGACCTGTGACCTTTGACCTAGTGACCTCAAAATCAATAGGGGCCATCTGCCAGTCATGACCAATGTCCCTATGAAGTTTCATGATCACAGGCGTAAGCGTTCTTGAGTAAACATCCAGAACCATTTGCCTATTTCCAGTAACCGTGACCTTGACCTGTGACATTGACCTTTGACCTAGTGACCTCAAAATAAATAGGGGTCATCTGCTGGTCATGACCAATGTCCCTATGATATTTCATGATCCTATGCCCAAGGGTTCTTGAGTTATCATCCGGAAACCGTCTGGTGGACGGATCGACGGACCGACAGACCGACCGACATGTGCAAAGCAATATACCCCCTCTTCTTCGAATGGGGGCATAATAAGGTAGGTAAATAGATTGTTTTGAGATTGCCAAACAAGGCTAATGCATACATATACATGCATGAAAGACCGAATTAGTTATATCGAGCGCCAGATATATCCCGGTCACGATCTTTGGACCCCACCAACCGCAATGTATAGGAGTTGCAGTGTATTTGTATGACAGAGAACTTTTGTGCAACTGCTCAAGATGTATGTTTTTGTTGTTAAAAATGAAAAATGAAATGGAAATGTAATTAATTAGATTTTGGCTAATTAACATGTATTAACTTACAAAAATAAGATCCATGCCATTCGATTTTGTTACAGTCTAGCACTTAAGCAATGTCATAAACAGAAGATATAACGCTGCCATCTTAAAAACTTGAAAATAAGAACTGAAAATGAACGAAAAATCAAATGAATACACCACTGTACAAAACGATAATGTCTCTGACATGGTATGGTTGTCCATAATTTAGTAGTATTATGCAGCATACACAATGACCAGATTTTGCAAACCAAGATGTAAATATTTGTTATGTTAATTTATTATCTATTATAAGAATCATTCTTTTTTCGTTAACACCCCCACTTCAATTTAGGTAGATTACTATCAAGGGTTATCCATAGTTGCAAGAATTCAACTCTGGGATGCTGGGAGTTGCAACTGATAAAGACTTCAAGTAAACTCGCCGCCTGGAATTCAGGCGGTACTTTAATTGGTAATATGGGCCACATGAACTATTTTCTAGCATAGATAAACACAAAAAGATCATAAATATATCCCTAATGTGCAAATTAAAGCAACTTATGTGATATGGTGTGCTTGCAGAATAATAATATTAATCAAAGTTTCAAACATTCAATGGTTCATGGAAATGTGTAAGTATTTGCAATGGACAAACTCGAGTATTCAGAATGTGAAAATATGCGAAAATTATACATCAACTATCCCCCCAATCCTCTGCAAGATAGATTGCATGTCAAAACCCCCATCATTATACAACAACTATCTTTGGAACCTCCGTACGATAGATTGATTCGTCAATTCAAAACTTCTGCTTTCGGTTTGATAATGAACTGTATCAAGTTTTTATTTTGAGCATTTCTCCACAAAAGACACGCAAATTAATGTTGATAAATATGTTAGACATATTTGTTTACATGGTTTTTGGCTTTACCAGGAAGAACTTTGAGCTGTACGTATGTATTCATTAAAGCTTAAACATTCAAGAAGAACTATGGTTATACAATGAATAATCATCAGCATGTTTCTCAGTATTTAACATTCCTGCCAATCCCTTTTACAGTAACATTTTCCTCTACATTTAGTCTCCATTTACATCACAAAGAAAGCAAAGGCAGAATATATTTGTGATCAATTAGAAGAAAACAAACACAATCCTAAAAGTCTGTGGTCTCACTTAAAATCGTTAGGTCATAGCAATAATAGTAAATCCTCACCCAATGTTGTTTTAAATGTAGAGGGCAACCTATGTTTTGAAGCTAAAACAATAGCCAATCATTTTAACTATTTTTTCACAACTGTTGCTTCAGTACTAGTTGATAAGCTTCCTACTGCTCCAAATCTATTTAATACAGCATCTAACATTTTTAAATCGTTTTACAAAGACAGAAATCCTGCTCACAATTCTTTTAAACTTCATACAGTTTCTGAAGATTTTGTTTACAAAGAGTTAAGCAAATTGAATTGTTCTAAAAGTACTGGGTTAGACGAAATCCCGGCCAGATTTTTGAAAGATTCTGCTCCTTATATCAAAACTCATATTACATTTTTGATAAATAGCTCTATTGTTAACAATGTAGTTCCCACTGATTTAAAAAGTGCTAAGGTAAAACCACTGTTTAAGAAAGTCAATAGGTCCGAGGTTTCTAATTATAGACCGGTTAGTATTTTGTCCATTGTTTCAAAAATATTAGAGAGAGCTGTATACAACCAGTTGGAATCCTTTTTAGTGAAGAACGGTCTGTTGTATGAGTATCAGAGTGGATTCAGGGGGAATCACTCCACTGACTCCTGTCTTATTCACCTGTCTGATCATATACGTGGACAAACCTCTAATGGCTTGTTTACTGGTATGATTATGTTAGATCTAAAGAAGGCATTCGACACTGTAGATCATGACATTCTGTGTCGGAAGCTTCGTGCGATGGGAGTGGAGTCTGTGGAGTGGTTTCGCTCGTACCTAGCTGATAGGACGCAGTCTGTACATGTTAATGCCGCTAAATCGGATTTCAAATCAGTAGTGTGTGGTGTTCCCCAAGGGAGTATACTGGGTCCTCTTTTGTTGTTGACCTACGTTAATGATATGAAAACAAGTATATCATCCAACTGTAAATTAATACTCTATGCTGATGGCAGTGCTATTTTGTATTCACATAAAGATCCAAGTACCATCAGTCAAGTTTTAGGCAAAGAACTCGAGTCCTGTAGTAAATGGTTAATTGACAATAAGCTATCCCTCCATCTAGGCAAAACAGAATGTATTCTTTTTGGTTCGAAACGTAAACTCACCAAGGTGGACAATTTTCATATACAATGTAACGATCATGTTATAAAATCTCAGACGTATGTAAAATATCTTGGTTCTATTCTAGATGCTGATTTGTCCGGTACTTCTATTGTAAATAATATCGTCAAGAAGGTTAACTCTAGTCTTAAATTTTTATATAGACAACGTGATTTTTTAAATAAAAGTCTTAGAAAAAGCTTATGTAATTCTTTAATACAATTTCATTTAGATTATGTATCCTCTTCGAGGTATTGTGGACTCACGAAACAGCTTAAGCACAAGTTACAAATAGTCCAAAATAAAATGGTTCGTTTTATTAACAATTCCCATTGTAGGACATCACTTGTTGTATCGCATTTTGAAGAACTTGGTTTATTGAACGTTGAACAAAGATGCAAGCAACTTCGGCTTAACCACATCCATAAGATTTTCTACAATAAATGTCCAAGCTATATGAAAGACAATTTTGTCAAATGTACAGATGTCCATCAGTATGGGAATAGATCCCGATTTAATTTTTATGTACCTCAAGTTGATGGCTTTACTAGTTCTTCATTTTACTACAATGGTATTACGGATTGGAATGCATTACCCGATAATATAAAGTCCATCGAATTGAAATTTACTTTTAAGAAACTTGTTAAGACACATCTATTAAATGATATGAAGGTAGACGAGAATTCCATGTATTTTTCTTTTAGATTTGTTTTATTTTTATGTAATTCATTATTTTTATGTTTTTTATTCGTGTCAGTGTATTATCATGTCAACTTTTGAAAGATTCACTTAATTCGTAGAAGAAATCATGTGTAGGATCATGTCGATTATATATTAAGAACTGAAAAAACAATATATTTATAGTCACGTATAAGATCTGTTCGACTAAATCAAGGGACCCCGTTGGAAATAAGCTTTTTCATGTTTACATGTCTAAGCTTTACGGGTTATCCTGTGTATACATCATGTCGTAATCTTATTTGGATCTGTGATAAATGGCACCATTCATGTAATGCATGTTTCTGAATATGATAATAATGCAATCTATACGTTACTTATTGCCTTGATTGCATTGAATTGTAAATTGCTTGACATGTATGCACAAATAAAACAAACAAACAAACAAACACACACATGAGGGTGTTATATTTTACTTCATATGTACCGCTGTTACCACATAGGCTTTTTATATAATATTTAAATGAAACACATAACCACAAAAGCCAATTAGAAACATTGAAATATAAGTTAATATATAAACTGCTACATGAATGTATATAATCAGTCAATATATTATGGTCAAATAGTAAATCAAGATGGTATGCAGTGACCCCGCTTTTATCCGGATCTCGATAGTCCTGAAATCTCGTGATCCGAAAGAAAGTAAATGGGAACGGATTTATTCTGCAGTATTTTGCCCGTTAAGAACGGAATCTTGTGTTCTGGATCTGGACGTAGATTTTGCGACACCGATCTGTGTATTTAGCTGTAATTATGTCTCGTTAATCGGGATGCTTCCCAACATGGGATTTTGAACAGTACGGTTACTTATGTATGCCATTTGGTCTGAATTGCAGTCAAGACATTTGGCAAAGGACGATTGACGAGACATTTGAAGGTCTTAAAAAGATAGCATGTGCAGTTGACACTATTTTGATTTGGGAAAGAACAACGTCTCAGCATGACAATAATCTACTCGCTTTGCTGGACAGGGTATGCAAGAAAGGGGTACGTTTTAATTCTGAGAATTGATTAACGTGAAAGAAGTGCCATTTTTTGGTCATGTCCTTTACAGACAATGGTCTTAAAGTTGACAGTTAAAAGGTGAAGTCAATTATGTCTTTGCAGTAACCAAAATGAAAGGTAGAACTAGAAACAGTTCTTGGCATGATGAATAACTTGCAAAAGTTTTCAACACATTTGGCTGATATTACAAGCAGTTTACGCGCTTTACTAAAGAAAGACGTGGAATTTGACGTTTTCAATAAAATGACGGATGAAGTTACGCCAAGCCCAGGACTTTTTTTAATTTGAAACATGTTACTCTTGAATGTAATGCAAGCAGTCTCAAAAGTTAAGCTCCAAAATCAAAAGAAAACCATGCATGGGGCTACTGTTTAAATTCAGCCATATTCAGAGTTATCCTTCAGCAACACAATCAGTACATGTATCTTCACTTGACCTGTATTGTTACTTAGATCTACTTATCCTTGCTGTGTGTGTCATTAGAAGTTATCATCCCCTTAAAGGCCCACCATTTGATAGCATCACACATTTATATGTTGTTCTTGTAATCTGATTAAACCAGAGTTGGAAAAATTATTAACTATGGTGAGAATTGCTAAATGCATATCTTATGATGATATTGCAATGTGCAACTGAATGCTGAACCTGCTATAGCAACTGAACTGCTGCTTTAATTTGGAACAAACTAAATGTGTAGGTTACATTATACTAATACAGTCATGAAGGTCTATACTCTCTAAAAAAAGTCATGTTTTACTCTTTAGACTGCTGTTCTGGTTTAATCGTTTAGAGATATTGATAGGGTAAGCATAGGTGTTCACTACTTAATCCCTGAAATATGATAAAGTTGGTGATTTAATTAAAAAATGGCACTGGAAAAGGTTACAATCCACTAGAAAACGGCCGAAGAAAGGAAGCTGCAAACACAGTGGATTTTGATTTGTGTCAAACTCTTTTTTGGTTTGAACATGATTTTTTTTGTTGCTTAAATCGATTCAACTTAAAATACCCTTTCAGAAAAGGCATGGTTATGGGGGTCTCTATGTGCAAAATGTTGCATTTATTTTAGCTCAAAGTGGTCGCTTTTACATTGAATTGTATAGGAAACACATTGAGTATATTGTGACCTAAATGCAAATCAGGCCACTTCACAAAGGAGCAGTTTTCACATAAAATCACCATTTTGTGTGCAGGGTATTATGCGTTTTTTGTTTTTTTCAAGAAGAAAGTGCATTTTGTTTCACAAATTTAATGAGCATATCACATTTTGGAAAAAAAAACTATTTTTTAGTATAAAATATACAAATTGAACGAACAGAAATGCGTCCTGAGCATCTCAAAGCGCACCAATCCATGCTGGATATGGCTATAAACACGTGTTTATAAACGTTTATGTCTTCTTCTGCAAAGCATGTGGAAATAATCCAGTATATTGACTGATCTATATTATTTAGGTTAAGGTTTTTGCTCTTGGGCGCCCTTTATAAATCAAAGCACTGACAGCGAAAGCAAGATGGCTTATCATACGTTATTATAAAATGCATTTTTAAGCATTTCTAAGAAAATAATCGATCTAAAATTGGCATGCACATTGAAAATAGGTTAATTATTAACAACAAGTGCCTATTTTTGCGATTTTAACAGAAAACGTGGTCTTGTAAACTTGTTTCATAAGGAAAAGAGGAATCAATTAGCCCATCTATGAAGCATGTGGCTAGAATCAACTAAAATGTTGCAAAGCATCTTGTGGGGAGTGTTTCAAATTGTCTTACAATGCTAAGTGCACACATCGAATTTCTAAATACAAACTTGTTGACAAGACAGTGATTTTCATAGAATAAAGGGAAATACTTATTCAAGTAAATACTAACAATGATGGTATTGTTCTAGTTACATATATGCTTCTGACACCAATTATATTTGAATGAACACTTCTCACTATCAATAGACCAGCTGTCAATTATCTTCCTTGTTAAGGGGAACACTTGTGGTTTTCAAGCAGTGCTTGAAGAGTGCTGGCATGATTTGGTATTAAAAACTTCCTTCTGCAGTATGTAGAGTGTGAATATTAAATTATTACAATCTAAATGTGATAAAAAAAAATGTTTTTATAGATTTTATAATGTCTGTGTTTAAAAATTTAAAAATGTAGTCTGTGCAACGTCACACACTTCATAATGTAGTTTTCTTATTACTGCTAATATTACGTCAAAATCTATTATAGATTGTTGCTTTTCAGATTTATTTTTAAAATCCCAGGAGTCGACAATGTCACAGTCATATTGTGATTGGGACACAGGTTTGGTCTTGTTCAACAACTGTTCAAATATCCAAATGATGTACTCTCATGGAGTGAAAGCAAGAGAAACATTTTGAATATACAGTACAGATCACACGGTTCCCCAATTTCCCTCGCTACTCCGCGGGCACGCTCATGGAGGGAGATTAAGAATATCCCGCAACACACGGAGTTTGCATGATGGGGCTCTCCAAGGTCAACGATCGGCAATTTGATAAGCCGACGCGGCGGCCCTCGGCGTTGTGCAATGCGGAGAAAACTCCGTGTATAACGATCGAGATAACGATAAATTTAACTTTGTTTGACTTCCTGATTTTCGAAAAAAAAACATTTATTACAAGTACATACATGTTTATATATATAAATATATATATATATATATATATATATATATATATATATATATATATATATATTTATATATATATATACAATTTAAAAATAAATCGACCAAAATCGATCGATTCCGACGGTAATGGTTGTAGAAGTAGTTGTTGTTGTATAGAAAACTCGTGGATTTACGACAAACAAAACATCGTCTTTTCACTGATACTTACAAATTAATATAATCACAGTTTGCAACATTGTTTTGATTTTAATAATTTAATTTAATGTTTTCATGTTAGCAGGTGTTTTTTCTATACTGAACATGTAAACAAATGACCGAGGACCCTTTTAAAAGTCTCGCAAAAAAATGCAATCTGTGTGAATTGACAGTTTGACGTCATCAAAGGAAAGCCGCTTCCTGTCTGAAGGCATAAATTCTATTTCTCGTTTGACAAAATTGGCTTCCTTTGTCTACTTGAATCAAAACGCTAAACCAATCGGGTGTTTATAACTCAATAGTAATCGTCAAAATTTGTAACTGCACGTTCTTAGCTCCGCCTTTTGAATTACTGGGTCTTAGCTTTGAAACGTCAAATAAATCTATCTTGGATTTTCCGAGAAATGCCAATTTCCCAACTATTTGAACAGTAACTAACAATGCCGTCCGCGTGTTAACGAAATTCTAAAAACATTCATTTAAAAAAAATGGTGTCATGTTGGATTATTACTGGATTTTATTTGTTATTGTATTTTTTGGCATGCACAGTAGCACACTGTTACCGCGGTGTTGCGCCGCGGTGTCCTGATAAGAACGAAAATTGTCTGCATTTACCGCATTTACCGACTAGGCTAAAGTAATACACGCCGCGGGTATTAGCTTACTCTGGGGAACGCCAAGCGTTCTAGCAAGTACTTCTCGCCTTCCCCCTCCGCGGAAGCACTCGCTAGCAGAAAAAAAGCCCGCGGACTGTAATGTAGTTAAATAGTGCACATGGAATCAGACAATCACAACTAAGAATACCAGAATCATTCAATATCAATAAAAAAAGTGAACAATCTGATAAAGAGAACATTGCATGACAATTTATTTGTATTTCATTATAAAATTTCCTATGAAAAAAAAAGAGAAACAAATATGTAAAATGAAAGTAAGAACAAAATGGGGGTAATATTTTTATATTGTCATTTGAGACCTAAAGGAGCTTAACAATTATCACAAGGTAAAAATCAAAATAATGATAGTACTACATAAAAAATAAATATTTAATTTCTAGGCCCATTGTTATTATTAACACAGCTGATATACGTTAAAACAAATGTTCTTACTGATGTTCGTAAAGATGAGACAAAGAAAGTGACTTCTACGGTAGAAACATGCTTTTTTATTTAATCTAGTGACATATATTGTTTAGCTCACATGCCCCAGTTTCAAACTTAGCAGAAATTTGATTGGGACAAATGTTCTGACAAAGTTTCATGAAGATTGGCCAATAAAATTGGCAATAAGCGCGTTAGCCATGCTTCATTATAGCAATATAAAGAAAACTGCCACCTCCCCCCAGTGGCCATGTTTTTTTCAAGCAACCTGAAAGGTTTTCGAAATTCAGCCGAGATATCATAAGAACAAATTACCTGACCTAGTTTGGTTAATATTGGACTGAAATTGTGACTTCAAGACAGTGTTAACAAGAATTTACTATAGCCATATAAAGACAAAATGCCCTTTCCCATAGCGGCCATGGTTTTAAATGGACAGGAACCACTCTTGAACTTGACCCTGAAATAACTAAATTTTCTTACCAATTTTCATGATAATTTGACTACAAATATGAATTTTAAAGTGTTAACAAGGTTTTACTATAGCCATATAAGGAAAACCGCCCCGCCCTCTGGTGGCCATGTTTTCCATGGAACCGGAACCATTTTTTAACTAAGCAAAGATATTATAGAGCTAATGTTCTGACCAAGTTTCATGAAGATTGGACCATTCATTTAACTTCTTGAGTGATCACAAGATACACTATAGCCATATAAGGAAAACTGTGTTGATAAAGGACTACGCACGACGGACAACGCACAACGAGTCATGGACAAAAGGTAATCACAAAAGCTCATCATGAACATGTTGTGCTCAGGTGAACTTAAATGGGATTTATGCCAGTGATCAGGTCTTTTCCTGGCGTATCTGCGGGTACGTTAAACGGACTCGTTCCCAAATCAAATTTGTATAACAAATTCCCAATTAGATAAATTTTTCCCTAATTTCCAAAAAAAAAAAGAAAGAAGTGTGATTATAAACATTTTTATGTCTCTCTTTTTATTTTATTACATTATAACTATAATTTATTTGTAATGTTTGTCTAATTTTAATTATAATAAAGAGTTGTATCCAAGTAGTTTTTCCCAAATCAGTGGACTTTTTGCGCGAAAAAATTCCGAACCCCGAAATTTCATTTTTTTCACAAAATGGTCAGGAAAAGGCCTGATGATTCTACAAGACTTAATTATGTTTTGCTTACAGTTCTTAAAATATAGGAAACAGAGAATATAAATAAAACTGATTAATGCTCCCCAATAATGAGCTTAGTTAATCTAGGGGTTTATTGTAAGAATGAGTAAACATAAATGAGGGCCAGTACAACAAGACAATATGTCTCCATAAGAAAATTGTCCAAAGATCTTGTACAGAAGTGTCATAATTTTAATAAATTGTAATGAAAAATTATTTATAAATCCCTGAAGAAATATTGTAGAGGACCAACCTGACAATATGCACAGGTTAACCCTGACATGAGGACACTGTGATCAGTTTCATCATAAAAGGATCATAGCAAAGTTCATGAGATTTTCTGCACATACCAAAAATTCTTTTAAAAAAAGCTTTATTTATAATCAAAGGGCCTTTAACTTCCTGAAAATTGACGCACAATAAACATACAATATAATTGGCTTGTCAACCTTAAATGGACACTGGATATCATTAAATTTGGATCTTGTGTTCCTGAGCTCTGGTGCGGAAGCAAAATTTTCATCAGTAAATATCAAATTAAATTGGTAAATGTTTGTGTTTCGCAATAAATCAAGAATACATCGCAAACAGGCTTCCTTTAGCATTTTTTTTAGATTAAAAGTCTTTCAGAGGTTCTTAGCGCTTTTCATAAGTTTAGTATCTGGTGAATTTTGTTATGCATTAGTAACACTTGCTTAGCCATTCATTGCTATCCCTGTGTAGTTCATCTGACCGCTAAAAAGTATGAACAGGCAGGACTAGAAAATAAGTTTTCAGCCCTTTATAATATGCGTTCTAGATGGTTTAAAATGACGAAAGGACAGAGCTTATAATCAATTAAACAAACACCGCTTTTGTTCACCACTTTTGTTCCTACAAGAACATAAAAAGTTTATTTATTTAATCATTAGTTCTTTTATTTTCATTTGTTGTTATTTGTTAATTCATTATTTTAATTTCATTGTATTAAATAAAACTTTTGTAATACATTATTGGTCAATTATAAGCAACCAATCTTAAATTTCAACACAGGTTTGTGTGGTGATGATGGCCCTTTAAAGCGACACCAATTATTGAAGACTTGACCTGGTGATCAAGTCTTTGACAAAACGTGACCCAGACTCAAACATGGCCTTCACATCGTCAAGATAAACATTGCCATAAGAAACTTAATTGTTTGATCAGATTTGCGGACAAATGTTTGGAGCATGTTAAATTGGGCAATAAATGTCAACTCTAGAATGTTCACACGGTTTTTACTATAGCTTTATAAGGAAAACTGCCATTTTCCCTAGCAGCGATGTTTTTCAAACGACCGTTAGCAATTTTAAACATGGCCCAGATATGATTGTATAACATGTTCTGAGAAAGTTTCATGATGATTGAGTAAAGTCAAGTTACCATTACCGGATCAGTAGCGTAATAAAGGGGTTCTAGTGAAAAGCAATAAATGTTTTGAGACTTCTTTTAAACCAGTTTGATTAAATATTACCTTTGCTGACTGATTCAGCACATAGTCTTATTTATAAACGCAGGCAAATGTATTTGTGATACCTTTTTTTCAACGCAGAATTCATGCATTAACGGATCATATGTAGCCATAACGGATCACCTGATCGAAACCACTCAGTTGGGCATCTAACACGCTATTTGAACTGTCGAAACATGAACTGTTTTGTTTACAATGACCAAGTTACATTGCCAGTTATAAATTATATTCATTTTATTTTTATATTAATTGTTTTCCATATGTGATCTTTTATCTACACTTTACGCATGGAGTTCTTGTGTGAATTATCTGTTGAAAATCCTAAATAGATTGAAAAGATATGGGCATCTTATAAACCATGTAATTTTTTTAATCATATCTAATCATCGATATCGAACATGGCACATGAATGAAACATTAAGCTTGATATCATTTATTGTAAGAATCAACAAGTTTTGAATATATTTTAATATAATATATTATCAATATGCATAGTATTACGCTTGATCCGTTATGTCCCTAATTCTTCATTTCTTTTAATGTGTTGCACAACCTTAAACACGAATCAAAACTGTCATAGACTTTTGCAGGCAGAAAGACTACTTAATGGCCTTTGAATTAATGTGTTAACTTCTTACTTTCCAAAAGAGTTATAGCTTGTGGCCGCGAAAAATGTTCAACCTTGATTTGGAAACGAGACGGAAGTCAACAAAGTCGTATATACGTGTCAGCAAAACATGTCGAAATGTTTGACAAAGAGCAGCTCCTTTTACGACTCAATCAATGCGTTTTAAAGAACAGGCCTCGAAGATGCTGTGTGCAAAATATCATCTAAAAATGTCAACTATTTATCGCGATACGCAGTCTTGAACATCAAAGTGATCCGCTATGGGTAATGATCCGGTAATGGTATGTTGGCTGTAACAATGTAACTTCTAGAGTGTTCAGAATGTTTCGTTAAGCCAGTAAAACGCCTCGCTCCCTGGCTGTCATGTTTTTCTATATACCTAACTAAAACGATTTCAAACTGTGCCGGACTAATAAAAGTTTCGTGAAGATTGGGCTGTATTTGCAAGGTCTAATCAGAGCTCCAGATAAGGGTCGTATTTTCGTAATTAAGAATTATTTTTAAGTCCGTTACGTATTTATTTTAAAATCTGGTCGTACCATTAAGAATTACAAAATCAAGTTACGAATATTATTTTTACATCGTCAGTATTGATTTTTATTGAGTTCTTTTCGCGTATTTAAGATCTTTTCGGTACTTATATAGAATGGTTATCGAGTTTGTTTAACGAAGCGCATTTTTTCCAATAAAAGCGGCGTGTACAGTCTATCTGTCAATGCGCACGCGCATCAAACACTTCCGAGTAAATATGTCATCAGTTTTTACAGTTCAAAGAAAACACATTCTGCAACTCAGATCGTTGTAATTGGGGCATTAACAGTTTGTTCCTAATCAAATTTACGCTTAATATTCGATTGATTTATATATCTGTGTGGCCAGTTTATTGACATTTGTAGCATGATTCTGAGTTGTTTTATACTTCTGCAACCGTGACCGTTGTCAATGCAATTTTCGTTATACCGATAAAGTGTTGTGTGCTTTTAAAAGTTATTCTGTCTAATTATGTTATTGATATCCCACATGTGTTCTGTTGTTTTGGATACTGCAAAAATTCCTTACAAGTATAAATGTGATAGTATTATACTGAATAGACACTGTGGTACTCGTATAAATAAAGTTGGAAGTATGTTTATTTTGATTTTTTTGCATAAAAATACCCATACATATTTATTTGTAGGTTATTAAGAAAGGTTAAGAATTATTTTTCAAAACTTAGTAGTAACGTTAAGATTAACATTTAAGAGTTAAAAATTCTTTTGCAAATTCTGGTAGAAACGTTAAGAATTTCACAAAACCTTATCTGGAGCTCTGTCTAATGATATAACCATAAATGTCAATCTGCCCCACCCCCCTGGTAGCTATGCTTTTCAATGGAATAGAACCATTTTCAATCTTAGCTGTGATATCATAGAAACAAATGTTCTTAATTGACAGCACCAATTGAGTAATGTGGGTTGCATAATGGACACTTGAAAATATGACCATATTTAATCACATTGCTATGTGTCAGGGGTCATATTATTTTTTTATTTTGCTGGTCAAACACCAATTGGATGTGAGACAAACCAATTGAAATTACAGGCAAACAAGATGTTTAAGACACAACACTAAATATATGTTATTCCGTTTATATTACTGTGTTACTATAGCAATTTATAAGCATGAGTAAAATATTATTCATAAATAGACAAACATTTGACTATCAGAATCATTAGAACAATTTGTCAAACAATTGTCCCATTTAGCTTACACGCGCAGATTAATTATTATGAATTACCGCCGCCGCCGCCACCGCCTGATGTTAGATGAAATGCCTTTTTTTTGTTAAACAAAAGATTGGACCCTCTGAATAAGTATGAGCCAAAAGTAGGTCAGTGTCAACAGCAAAATGAGGTGGGGTTGCAGCGATTTTTTTCCTTCTTCATAAAGTACCGGAAAACGGCCCTTTACCAATTAGAAAAAAACTACAAATTTCCCAATGGCTGTCAAAACAAGTATATCAGTAAAACTGATAGATGCTCCCCGGTGATGCTTTGTCGATATATGGGTTAATTGTGAAGAAAAATAAGTGTGACCTTGAGAAAATCTATTATTAGCCTCGGTGACCTTGAACTGGACCCAAGTGACCTCAAACCTCATCAAAAGGTAGAGGTCCATGCAAGGTACCGACATGCCAATTATATAAGAGATCGGTCAAATATTGAAGGTGCTATGAGAAACTGTAACCAAAGTGTGACCTTGAGAAAATTTATTATAGCCTTGGTGACCTTGACCCCAGTGACCTCAAACCTCATCAAAAGTTAGAGGTCCATTCAAGGTACCTACATGCCAAATATGGAAGAGATCTGTAAAATATTGAAGGCTCTATGAGAAACTGTAACAAAAGTGTGACGAAAGGAAGAAAGTAAGGAAGGATGGAAGGAAGGAAGTGGCAACTTATATATGCTCCCCGAAAATTTTCGAGGAGCATAAAAAAAATCTTGCCCGACAAGCGGGTCTTGGTATTCCTTGGTTACGTACTTGTAGAACATAGTTAGAAATAGTTAGCAAGGACTGTGTAAAAAAGATTCTTGTAAATGTGATTTGCGTTTTAAACTATCTAGCCATAGTGCTACAATATTTCAAATTTTAAAATACATTAGTGTATTTTTAAATTGGATTATGGTTTAATTTTGTCAAAAATGTTGTCTTTTTTTCAATGAAGAAATTTATACGCATTCTATACATATTGCGTGGAGGAAAATAAATAACCACAATCATGAAGTTGTAAATAAAGTAACAACATGCATAATAGAAAAACATATCATACAATAATGTGTTTAACAAACAAGTGTATTTTACAATGAATAACATTTAAAACATATGACATTATACAATATTATAGAAGTCTCTGAGCACATAATATACTTAAGAGTAACACTGTCGTATCAAGCAACATAACTATAATATTATTACTATTATATTCAACAAGATAATTAGCGTATGAATCATCATAAATACATGGAAGCAATAATGCAGCAACTGCGAAACACTTGTAAATTAATTGCAAAATATAATAATATGTGAATAATATTGCACTTTCTTTACATTACAAATGCAGGTACTGTTTCTATGGTAACACACTTTTTCTGGAGAGAAGAAAAGTGCCATCAATACAATTGAAAGGAAAAGTTAACACCTGCAAGATATCAAGGAAAACTTCATGACAAAACATTTATGTGTGATATAAATATTAAGTATAAACAAGCATTATGTTTAGTTTTTTCGTTTCCAAAAATGTAAGATTTTTTTTATATTATTCTATTAAAAGAATCCTGTCATACTG
Source organism: Dreissena polymorpha (assembly GCF_020536995.1). Classification (NCBI taxonomy): domain Eukaryota; kingdom Metazoa; phylum Mollusca; class Bivalvia; order Myida; family Dreissenidae; genus Dreissena; species Dreissena polymorpha. The sequence continues at coordinate 95,286,192 of NC_068361.1, read as the reverse complement.
TGAAATGATAAACTTATCACTAGACCTTAAATCAATAATGACACAATGATAAACTTATCACTAGACCTTAAATCAATAATGCCACAATGATAAACTTATCACTAGAGCTTGAATCAATAATGATACAATGAACAACTTATCACTAGACCTTGAATCAATAATGACAAAATGATAAACTTATTACTAGACCTTGAATCAATAATGACACAGTGAACAACTGATCACTAGACTTTTCAATAGATAATGATACAATGAACAACTTATCACTAGACCTTGATTCAATAATGATACAATTAACAACTTATCACTAGACCTTGAATCAAAATTGAAACAATGAACAACTTATCACTAGACCTTGAATCAATGATGATATAATGAACAACTTATCACTAGACCTAAAATCAATAATGATACAATGAACAACTTATCACTAGACATTGAATCTATAATGATACACTGAACAACTTATCACTAGACCTTGAATCAATAATGATACAATGAACAACTTATCACTAGACCTTGAATCAATAATGATACAATGAACAACTTATCACTAGACCTTGAATCAATAATGATGCAATGAACAACTTATCACTAGACCTTGATTCAATTATGATACAATGAACTACTTATCACTAGACCTTGAATCAATAATGATACAATGAACAACTTATCACTAGACCTTGAATCAATAATGATACAATGAGCAACTTATCACTAGACCTTGAATCAATAGTGACATATTAAAACAAAACAAGAGGGCCATGATGGCCCTGTATCGCTCCACTGCTTAAAAATGGATGAGACATAATATCGCAGCATCTACAAATACTAACAAATAGGCCCGATATAAGTGTATATTTAATTTGTTTGACCCCTGAGGCGGGGTAAAATTTAATCCCATGGGCATAACTTGAACAAACTTCGTAGAGGACTATTACATCTCACTTCATACAAAATGTGGTAGCCCTAGTTCATAGAGTTATGGACAAGCAGATTTGAAAGTCTTTTTTACAAAATAGGCCCTATATAAGCGAATGTTCAATTTCGTGAGCCCAAGGGCCGGATCAAATTTGACCCCAGGGGCATAATATGAACAAACTTGGTAGAGGACTGTAAGATGTCAGTACATAACAAATTTGGTAGCCATAGGCCCAATGATTATGGACAAGAATATTTTTAAAGTTTTTACAAAAAAGGCCCTACATAAGCACATGTTCAACTTTGTGACCCCCCTGACGGGCCTTAATTTGACCCCATGGGCATGATTTGAACAAACTTGATAAGAGATCTATTAGATGTCAATACATACCAAATTGGGTAGCACAAGGCCTAATGGTTATGGACTAGAAGATGTTTACAGTTTTCACAAAATAGGCCCTATATAAGCATATATTCAATTTTGTGACCCCCATGGCAGGGTCACATTTGACCCCAGGGGCATAATTTTAACAAACTTGGTAGAGAACTATTAGATGTCACTACGTACCAAGTAAGGTAACCCTAGGCCCTACGGTTATGGACAAGAAGATTTTTAAAGTTTACACAAAATAGGCCCTATTTTAGCTAATGTTCAATTTGTAACCCCTGGGACAGGGTCAATTTTGACCCAGGGGCATAATTTGTACAAACTTGGTAGAGTACTATTAGATGTCACTACATACCAAATTTGGTAGCCCTATGCCCTACGGTTATTGACAAGAAGATTTTAAAAATTTTCATAAAATAGGCCATACATAAGCGTATGTTCAACTTTGTGACTCCCGGGGCGGGCTTAAAATTGACCCCAGCGGCATACTATGAACAAACTTGATAGAAAATTATTAGATGTCACTACATACGAAATGTGGTAGCCCTAGGCCTAATGGTTATGGTCAAGAAGAATTTTAAAGTTTTCACAATATAGGCCTTATATAAGCGTATGCATGTTCATTTTTGTAACCCCCGGGGCAGGGTCAAATTTGACCCCAGGGACATAATTTGAACAAACTTGGTAGAGGACTGTAAGATGTCAGTACATAACAAATTTGGTAGCCATAGGCCCAATGATTATGGACAAGAATATTTTTAAAGTTTTTACAAAAAAGGCCCTACATAAGCACATGTTCAACTTTGTGACCCCCCAGACGGGCCTAATTTTGACCCCCGGGGCATGATTTGAACAAACTTGATAAGAGATCTATTAGATGTCAATACATACCAAATTGGGTAGCACAAGGCCTAATGGTTATGGACTAGAAGATGTTTACAGTTTTCACAAAATAGGCCCTATATAAGCATATATTCAATTTTGTGACCCCCATGGCAGGGTCACATTTGACCCCAGGGGCATAATTTTAACAAACTTGGTAGAGAACTATTAGATGTCACTACGTACCAAGTAAGGTAACCCTAGGCCCTACGGTTATGGACAAGAAGATTTTTAAAGTTTACACAAAATAGGCCCTATTTTAGCTAATGTTCAATTTGTGACCCCTGGGACAGGGTCAATTTTGACCCAGGGGCATAATTTGTACAAACTTGGTAGAGTACTATTAGATGTCACTACATACCAAATTTGGTAGCCCTATGCCCTACGGTTATTGACAAGAAGATTTTAAAAAATTTCATAAAATAGGCCATACATAAGCGTATGTTCAACTTTGTGACTCCCGGGGCGGGCTTAAAATTGACCCCAGCGGCATACTATGAACAAACTTGATAGAGAATTATTAGATGTCACTACATACGAAATGTGGTAGCCCTAGGCCTAATGGTTATGGTCAAGAAGAATTTTAAAGTTTTCACAATATAGGCCTTATATAAGCGTATGCATGTTCGTTTTTGTAACCCCCGGGGCAGGGCCAAATTTGACCCCAGGGGCATAATTTGAACAAACTTGGTAGAGGACTGTAAGATGACACTACATACCAAATTTGGTAGCCATGTGCCCAATTGTTATGGACGAGAAGTTTTTTAAAGTTTTCACAAAATAGGCTCTATATGAGCATATGTAAATGTGACCCATGGGGCAGGGTCAAATTTGACCCCAGGGAAATGATTTGAAGTATTTTGGTAGAGGAATAATAGATGTCACTACATATCAAATTTGGTAGCCCTAGGCCCTATGGTAATAGAGAAGAAGATTTTTAAAGTTTACAAAAAATAGGTCCTCTATAAGTCCCCGTTCAAATTTGTGACAAACAGGGCAGGGTCAATTTTGATCCCAGAGGCATAATTTGAAGTATTTTGAAAGAGGGTCACCACAGGAACATTACTGTAAAGATTTATCAAAATTGGACCAATACTTTAGAAGGAGAAGATTTTTAAAGAAAAAGTTAACGCACGTACGGACGCACGCATGCACACACGACGGACACCGGACCATGACATAAGCCCCTCTGGCATTCGGCCAGTGGAGCCAAAAATATGAAGAACTTTTAAAGTTATTGCAGGATCCGGCAAAGTGTGACTGACCGACGGACTGACACATAGAGCACAAACCATATGTCCCCTCCGGTGAAACCAGTAGGGAACTTATTACAGAACACAGCACTAAATAATGATTATCATATAATAAACCAGTGAGTTTTTACTTACGATATTGATTTGTAGAAGAAATCCATTTTCCAAGTTCAATGTTTCAGCTGAATTTTCTGGTCATACTTCTTTTCAGAATACTTCAGAGCACTTGAGTTATTGAACTGATATCATCTGATATCTGGGACGCCCCCCCCACCAAACCAGCTTTCATAAAGAAGTGTAAAAGGCGTTACCTTAAATTTCCATTATTATCTTCATAACAGCCAGAGCAAAAAAAAAAGATAAAAACGCAAGCAAAACGGCAGGTTATTTATTTGCAACTCTCAGGCTGACAATAAGCACATCTCCTTTTGGAAGTGAAGCTTCCCATAGTTTCACTGAATTCCCGTCATTAGTTGCTGAAAAATAGCCCGGAGAAGAATTGCACAGTTAATGGAAAATTTCACGGGGTCATAACTCTGTGAAAAATCATCTGACTTGAACCCGCTGATAATATGCACATCTCCTCTTGGTAGCGAAGCTTCCCATTAAGTTCATTGAATTCCGTTCATTAGTTGCTGAGAAATAGCCCGGACAAGAATTGCACTATATGTACAGTTACTGGAAACATTCAAAATGCCATAACTCTGTGAAAAATCATCTGACCAGAACCGGCTGATAATATACACATCTCCTCTTGGTAGTGAAGCTTCCCATAAAGTTTCATTGAAGTCCGGTCATTAATTGCTGTGAAATAGCCCGGACAAAAATTGTGCACGGATGGACGCACGCACATACTGACGGACAGACAGACGGACGGACAAACGAACGCACGGACAGACGAAGCGGCATCTATATGCTCCCCCAACAAATTTTGGAGGAGCATAAAAATCCCAATTTCTATATGAAACATGTCATTTAGTCATTTATTTAGTTTAATTGAATCGCAGTCATAAGTTGTTCCAAAACAGCGCGGACAAGAAATGCGTTATGTGTACACTAATGAAAAAAAGGACCATATATCTCTGAACAATCAGCAGACCAAAACCCGCTGATGATATGCCAATCTCCTAATGGTTGTGAAGCTTCCCATAAAATTTCATTGAATTCCAGTCATAATTAAGTTGCTGAGGAATCGCCCGACAAGAATTGCACTATATGTACAGTTAATGGAAAATTTCAAAGAGCCATAACTCTGTGAAAAATCATCTTACCAAAACCCATTAATTATATGTGCATTTCCTAAAGGTAGTTAAGCTTCCCACAAAGTTTCATTGAATTCCAGTCATTAGTTGCTGAGAAAATGCCCGGACAAGAATTGGACTATATGTACAGTTAATGGTAATTTTCAAAGGGCCATAACTCTCTAAATAAATCATCTAACCAAAACCCACTAATAACATGCACATCTCCTCAATGTAGTTAAGCTTTCCATAAAGCTTCATTGAATTCCAGTCAGTAGTTGGGGAGAAAAAGCCCAGACAAAAATTGCACTATATGTACAGTTTATAGAAAATTTCAAAGGGCCATTACTTTGTGAAAAAATCAACCCGCCATAACCAACTGATGATATGCACATCTCCTCTTGATATTGAAGCTTCCCATAAAGTTTCAATGAATTCCCGTAATAAGTTGCTGAGAAATAGCTCGGAAAAGAATTGCACTATATATACAATCGAAAATTTAAAAGGACCATAACTCTGTGAGAAATCATCTGACCAGAACTGGCTGATGATATGCACATCTCCTCTTGGTAGTGAAGCTTGCCATAAAGTTTCATTGAATTCCAGTCTTAAGTTGCTGAGAAATAGCCCGGAATAGAATTGCACTATATGTATAATTAAAGGAAAATTTCAAAGGACCATAACTCTGTGAAAAATCACCCAACAAGAACTGGCTGATAATAAGCACATCTCCTTTTGGAAGTGAAGCTTCCCATAGTTTCACTGAATTCCCGTCATTAGTTGCTGAAAAATAGCCCGGAGAAGAATTGCACAGTTAATGGAAAATTTCACGGGGTCATAACTCTGTGAAAAATCATCTGACTTGAACCCGCTGATAATATGCACATCTCCTCTTGGTAGCGAAGCTTCCCATTAAGTTCATTGAATTCCGTTCATTAGTTGCTGAGAAATAGCCCGGACAAGAATTGCACTATATGTACAGTTACTGGAAACTTTCAAAATGCCATAACTCTGTGAAAAATCATCTGACCAGAACCGGCTGATAATATACACATCTCCTCTTGGTAGTGAAGCTTCCCATAAAGTTTCATTGAAGTCCGGTCATTAATTGCTGTGAAATAGCCCGGACAAAAATTGTGCACGGATGGACGCACGCACATACTGACGGACAGACAGACGGACGGACAAACGAACGCACGGACAGACGAAGCGGCATCTATATGCTCCCCCAACAAATTTTGGAGGAGCATAAAAATCCCAATTTCTATATGAAACATGTCATTTTGTGTTAATCTTATACAGATGGGCGGATGGGTCAATCAATATATACCTCCCACCAGATAAGATGCGTAATTGCGTAAAATACGCATGAAAAAAAAACGCATGGCTTAAAATTTTGTTCAGTACAAAAACTCCTGGCTCAATTCGGATTACGCATCGTGTGCAATTTCAATGCGTATTAGCCGTTTATTCATGAATATAAGTTCATGTAATCATGACTGGTTCCCGTCATTGTTTCCACACCAGTAAAAACGTAGTGACATCACCATCTATGTACAGAATGTGGTTCCCGACCTAATTTACTCCTCAGTCAGAACGGTATCATTTCATTTTGGCCCACGATAAAGGCTGATGTTGACACAACGGACTCTCCGCTGCATTGTTGAGAATCGATCACGCTAATGGTGAAAACTTTTGACATCACATTCGAAAATAAACGAATCGCCCAACTTCAAGCATATAAGTTTTGCTATCAGTTCATCTCTTGTGTGGAATAATTGAAAAACCTTTTTCCTTCAAGCACTGCTTAAATGGCAGCCGAAATACACATATATAATAGACAAGTTTTAAGAATACCACCCGCTAACCATTCCGATAACGTTTATCTAATTAATAAATTATGCATTTAAACGCCATGGTCGCAATAAGACCGCAGTAAGAACGCCAAGGACGCCGTATGGTTGGCTTTGGTCGCGGTAAGAACGCAGTAAGGTCGCGAGGGACGTTTTAAGTGAGGACGCGCAGAACGCCAAAAACCAGGACGCTGGTGTGACGGGAAAGCGAAAAACAGCATTCTTACCGAAAACGTCATTGGCATCCTAACTACGACAATCAGAAATTTCCAGAAAAACAGTCTTAGGTGGACGTAGGGACGCCAGTCTGGTGTGATGGGGCTATAACACATTTGTCACGAGATATCTGCATGATTTAACTGCAGGTATTGCCAGCCTACGACTGCTGTTGCTCATACAAAGAGTGCGCTCTCATTGGCCAATATTGATTTTCCAATACAACGACGCTCCACTTCAGTTGGGCAAAGAGACAAAGGATTGTAAATCGGCTTTCAAAATTTTCGGCGAAGTCGATATCGCTTTTATCTAAAGAAAAGCTAGCTGCTGTTACTGCATAAATACACTGATCGGAAACTTTCAGGCGCCCCGGTGCGGAACCGTTAAATGGCCTGTGGAAAGCACTGCTATGGAACCTGAGGCTCAGAGTCCTGAATAGACAGTTCATACTCTAAAGCAACGTTTTAGTTAAAAAGAGTGTTTAGTTTAATAAACTCATTGTTTAATGGTTATAAAAACATGATTTTGCAGGAAATCACTCATCAATTTGATGTCATATGCAACTTATTATTTGTACATGTTTAAAAAAGTATTTCATCACAATTTATAAATTTCCCAATTTGGATAAAAACGCCGCTAATTTTCCCAATTTGACCGGGACCGGTAACATTCCCAAAGTGGTGAGGAAACTGCTGTCATCATATATATTTACACGTTCACAATATAAACCTTGATAATAAAAATCAGCTTTTTTCACCAGCGTTTGGCATAGCATTATTGCAATTTAATACTGCACATGTAGCATTGTATGTCACCAAATCTGCTTAATAAACAACAGGTTTGTTGCTAATATTATATTCGATTACATATCAGCAAATAAATCTAGATATGGCTTCTTTTGAAGAATGTCATCTGAGTAGGATGTACCAAAACAATTGGTTTAAACACGAACTGAAGACGCCAGCACGTGTAATGGCAGTTGTGTACAACACGCTCTCTTGCGTGATGACTTAAATTTTGTGCAATGCTTTACATACCATGGGGTACTCAAATTAATATTATTAAAAAAAATCAGTGCACGTGTTTTCATAAAATTAGATTTAGCGCACTCATTTTATGACTCAATATTAAAACAATACTAGTGAAGTTCAATTCCCTATTTTTTGTTTAATATCAATCCATTAAATGACTCCAGTCTAGTTGAACATACAATATATGACATAGACACTGATGCATATTTTGTTTATTGTTCACTTATTGAAAAGCCAAAAAAATACTGCATCATGCATATTTTACCAATGAACTGCTGTTAGTTTGGCTTTAACCTTGAATCTCATGACACAGGGGTTGCACATCACACAATAGTTATTATTTGACGCAACTTATTTCCAACATGCATGGTAACTTCTGACTTGAACGAACAGTTGCACACATGTACACAATTGTATTTTGTATAAGGGTATATAAAAAATACAATTAAACATCCAGTTTTGAAGTCAAATCAATTAATATAACGCATTTATATATGCAAGTGTCTATTTTACTGCTAATTTGCAACATCAATTAATACAGCATAATAATGCATATAATGAATTGTTAAAAATACACAGTTTATTCAAATATTAATTTCTTTTTCCAACTTCACATAATAGTGTGTTGATAAAATGGTTATACACAGCCCATGCGAAAGACATTGGACCTCGGAAAAGTCCGATAAAATTTGACGAGGTCCAAAAATATTTCCGAAATTGTCAGACCTTGTGTCCGAAAAAAAACAACAACATGTAAATCATTTTAAAAAAGAACACGAAACTTGAAATATGTAAAAAAGGACTAATTTATGTTTATTTTCCTTCTATAGATTTTTTAACTTTAAAATGAATTATACCAACCGACGAATTGGCTGTATTTGATGGTGACGTAACAAACTCCAAGTGTGATTCTTAGAACCAGTCAAATATTGCACTTTGTTTTGTGACGTAGGCGACACATTATTGAGTGGTTGAATTGTATTTTACTGTTTTCAAGCGTTGTGATGATAATTAATTGAAAGCGGGGAACCACATGACTGTTGCCTGTCCCATGTCAAGATTTGATAAACATTGTAAACATCATTATTATACGTCATTATAATAAAAATATAAAAATAACGAGATTTTGTGCTGACGAAATTAAACAGTTTCACAGTTTTACTCTATATTGGATACACAGTTATTGATATTTTGCACAGCAACGGCCTGGAATAGAAAATATAACAGAAATGCAGAAATCAGAACTGAATCCCCATTTGATCAACCATTGGTATTAAGCGACCAATGTTGATGACAGGCTGCTGCAAAAGTACGAAGTGTTAACATTTAAGTATTAAGTTTTGGTTTACTAAACATATATTTATTAAGCATAACTGCTTTAGAAGTAAAACACTCAACAATGTCATGGGTAAAATAACATGGGCAAAGGCAATGACATTTTAGCAAGACCCTGCATAATCAACTACGCTATTTGTGCATCCATAGTTATATGATACATGCCAATTTTTTTTATATATATTTAATGAACTGAATTTCAATAACTTTTACTTCATACAACAAGAAACCATCGGAGACGGTTGATGCTCCCCAAAGATTTTTTTGTTACAATTATGCACTATATATTCAGATAAAAGGAAACGTCTTGAGATGCATAACTTTGGACAAAATAATACGATGGATAGATTAGCAACTTAAAAATTTCAAAGGGCCATAACTCTCTAAATAAATCATCTAACCAGAACCCACTACTAACATGCCAATCTCCTCAAGGAAGTTAAGCTTCCAATAAAGCTTCATTGAATTCCAGTCAGTAGTTGGGGAGAAATAGCCCGGGCAAGAATTGCACTATATGTACAGTTTATAGAAAATTTCAAAGGGTCATAACTCTGTTAACAAGAGCACCGCATAGCCAGTGCCAAAGCTCGTCTGAGGGTGCTTGGATTAATTATTTTTTTCACCTTTGATCTTGAAGGTCATTATTGCCCTTGACCTTTTCACCACTCCAAATGTGCAGGTCGATGAGATACACATGAAAAACCAAAAAAATAATAAAAATGTTTGACCTTTGACCTTGAAGGATGACCTTGACCTTTCACAATTCAAAATGTGCAGCTCCATGAGATACACATGCATGCCAAATATAAAGTTGCTATCTTCAATATTGCAAAAGTTATGGCCAATGTGCTTGGACTTTGTTTTTTTGACCTTTGACCTTGAAGGTCATCATTGACCTTGATCTTTTCACCACTCCAAATGTTCAGGTCGATGAGATACACATGAAAAACCAAAAAAGGACGACGCCGCGGAAGGACGAGAGGTCTATGACAATACCTCAGGTTTTCTTCAAAAACAGCTGAGCTGAAAATCATCCGACCATAACCGGCTGGTAATATGCACATCTCCTGTTGGTAGTGAATATTCCAATTAAGTTTCATTGAATTTCTGTAATAAGTTGCTGAGAAATAGCTCGGACAAGAATTGCACTATATGTACAATGGGAAATTTCAAAAGGTCATAACTCTGTAAAAAAATCATCCGACCATAGCCGGCTGATAATATGCACATCTACTGTTGGTAGTGAAGCTTCCTTTAAAGTTACATTGAATACCCGTTATTAGTTCCTGAGAAAGAGCTCCGACAAGAATTGCACTAAATGTACTATGGGAAATTTCAAAGGGCCATCACTCTGTGAAAAATCATCCAACCATAACCGGCTGATAATATGCACATCTTCTCTTGGTAGTGAAGCTTCCCATAAAGTTCCATTAAATTCTAGTCATTAGTTGCTGAGAAATAGCTCGGACAAGAATTGCACTATATGTACAATGGAACATTTCAAAGGGCCATTACTCTGTAAAAATCATCCGACCAGAAACCGCTGATAATATAGACATCTCCTCTTTGTAGTGAAGCTTCCCATAAAGTTTCATCGAATTCCGGTCATTAGTTGCTGAGAAATGGACCGGGCAAATTTCAGCACACACACACACACACGCACGCACGCACGCACACGCACGCACGCACGCACGCACGCACACACTCACGCACACACGCACACACACACACACGCACGCACGCGCGCGCACACACACACACACACGCACGCACGCACGCACACACGCACGCACGCACGCACACACTCACACACACACACGCGCACGCACGCACACGAAAACATCAATCGCATACCCAAAACTCACTCATTCAATGCCTAATTCTCCACCCTCCCTATCTTCCCCTCACACACACACATTCATGAAACACACACACATGCACGCGACTCACACATACCTACACATTCGCAAATGAAGAACCAGTAAACGTACCAAATACTATTTATGGTATTTTTTCCACATGCGTTTATGTAGAAAATTTTTAGTTGAAATATTAAGTTGTGTTTTTTCATTTACCTTACATACCAGCCTACCCATATATTTTTCTCTATGTCTTTTTATATCTCTATATTATTTATAAATATACATAAATATATATACAAATATAGCGTGTTTACCTCAATTGCATACCTTAAGACAGTAACCAACTGGACATGCACACAAAAAGCTTACCATTTACTAACTCTCCTTTTGTATGAGCATTAAAATATGTACTCTAATTGTAAAAGGGCTTAATAACATAGACAAACGCACTAAAAAATTTAAATGGTTAGACCAAAAAAAAATATATGTCTTTTACAGGAAAGTCATCTAACACCTACCTTAGCACAAACCTTGAAAAATGAATGGGACGGAGATATTTATCTAAGTGGACAACATACAAATAAACAAGGCATCGCTTTTCTGATAAAAAGTAATACAGGAATAACAGTGGATAACTTCAATGAAATAATAATTGGCAGACAAGCAAGTATAGATATAAAAATACACGAAACACAATTAACATTAATAAACGTTTACGGCCCTAACATAGATGAATCCAAATTTTACGAGACATTACAATCCTATATAATAAGTAACCAAGATAAAAACATTATAGTCGGAGGTGATTTCAATATTGTTCTAAACCCATTATTAGATAAAAGAAATGAAAACCTATATTCTCACTCAAAAAATAGACAAATTTTGAATAACATAATTGAAAACTACAATTTAATCGATTTCTGGCGTAGAGTTAATCCGAATGAGAAAAAATTCACCTGGCATTCAAACACAAAACCAACAACATTTTGCAGATTAGACTATTTCTTAATATCTGAGTCACTCTGCAATATTATTAATACATACAACATAAAACCAGGATTTATAACCGACCATTCTCTAGTTGAACTTAAACTGCACAAAATACAACCGGAAAGAGGCCCAGGATACTTTAAAATTAATAACAGCATCTTAATAGATACACAATACCAAACGCAAATAAAACAGGAAATAACCAATACAGCTCAAAATAACAAAGATGCTAATCCCAACACATTATGGGAAATAATTAAAGGTAATATACGTAACAAAACAATAAGATGCACATCATTTAAACAAAAAGAAACAAAAAAACTTGAAACTGAAACCATGAAATCATTGAAACACTTGAAAAACAATTGCATGAAACAATCACAAATGATACCAAAGCCATTGAAGATGAAATAACATCAAACAAACAAGTATTAGAAGAAATCTTTCCTACACACCTCAATTGAATAATACTTCGAGCGCGTGCACAGCATGTTGAACACAATGAAAAAAAAAACACAAAATACTTCGCAAACATCGAAAAACGTAGAAGTGAACAAAAACCTGTACACAAATGAGTAGCTAATGGCAAAGATATAACAAACAGAACTCAAATACTAGAGGAACAACGTTTATTTTTCGAAACCCTCTATAAACGAAAACATACTAGTATTGAAAATAACACCCTTTGTAAAAATACACATCATGCTTTAAATCAAGAGGAAAAATTATTGTGTGACGGATTACTTAATGAATATGAATGTGGACTAGCACTAAAAGAAATGCAAAATAACAAAAGTCCAGGATCTGACGGCATCACAATCGAATTGTATAAAATATTCTGGAACGATATTAAAACACATTTAATTAATTGACTTAACTATTCATTTAACAACGAAAACTTAACTACACTACAAAAACAAGGTATAATATCACTCATTCAAAAACCTGGAAAAAAAACTTAGAATCCTTATCAAACTGGCGCCCGATTAGTTTACTGAACAATGATTATAAAATTGCAACAACAAGTATATCCAACGGAATTTAAAAAATATTACCATCAATCATTTCAAGATCTCAATCTGGCTTCATAAAAGGACGTTACATTGGTGAAAATGTACGTCTGATACAAGAATGCATACATTATTTCAACCAACCAAACAATTCAGGCCTTATTTTCTTTGCAGATTTCGAAAAGGCTTTCGATTTACTAGACCATTCGTTCATGTTCTCTTGTTTAGAAAATATGAATTTTGGTGAAAGTTTAATTAAATGGGTTAAACTATTTTACACCGACATAAACAGCATTATTATTAACAATGATTTTTTTTTCAAACAGTTTTAACATCGAACGAGGGGTAAGACAAGGATGCCCACTTTCATCCTCGCTATTTATTATATGCATCGAGTATCTATCACACTATATTCAATCAAATAAACATATGAAAGGAATATCGCTAGAACCTGACGACGAAATTAAACAGTCCCTATTTGCTGACGATGCGACTTATTTTGTAAATGACAATAGTGACTCATTCAATAACCTTATAGAATCGCTAACCCTTTATGGAACGGCATCAGGTCTTAAACTAAACATTAGTAAATGCACTGTGCTACGAGTAAGTAAATTTAAACAAAGTAATATTCAACTTAAAAAAGAAATGAAATTCCACTGGACATCAGATGAAGCAACAACGTTAGGAATAACATTTACAAACAATGAAAATGAAACAGTTCTAAAAAAACATATCGCCTAAATTACAAAAATTTAAAAATTGTTTAAAATCATGGCAGCATCGTAAACTTACACTAATCAGAAAAAACACGGTGTTGAAAACGTTTGCACTCCCTTAATTAATTTATACACTAACAGTTCTCCCAAACCCACCAAATGATATTATTAAAGATATACAATCAGAAATATTTAATTTCATATGGGACGGTAAACCTGATAAAATTAAGCGAACTCAGTTAATTCAATCTGTAGAAAATGGAGGTATCCAATTAACGGACATCGACTCATTCTTGAGTGCAATCAAATGCAGCTGGGTTAAAAGATATCTAGATAATACCAATACAAGTAAATGCAAATTATTCTACCAGGAAATCCTAAAAAAATATGGTGACTCCTTACTTTTTGAATGTAACATCAGCAATACCATTTTGCATGAAATTGCAAACGAAAACATTTTTCTATCTAATGTTTTATCGGCATGGACTTATGTTACTCATAATCTAGAAACCCAAATCACCAGTAAAACTTTTTTAAGGAACAATAAAGACATAACTTCAAACAATAAGACTTTTTTCTATAAACATTGGTTTGAACAAAACATTAAAAATGTCGACCAATTGTACGATTACAGAATAAAAGACTTTTATTCTTTTGAGAATATATGTTATATATACGGAATACCTTCAGGCAATTTCCTAATGTATTACACATTAATTAAAAGCATACACATACATATTAAATCTACAGTTTATACAAATAACACACCATGTACTCAAACATCATTCACGGAAAACATACTTGCAAAACAAAACAAAACAAACAAAATATTTTACAAACTACAAATTAAACACCCTGCAGAAAATTCCAAGATGCAAAATAAATGGCAAAGCCTTCTTCGAGAACAAGAATTTAATTGGAAACAAATATTTATCATTCCATATAAAACAACTATAGAAAGCACACTGAGAAATGTTCAATATAAATATGTCCATAGAATCATAGCTACAAATAAATACCTTTTTAAGTGCAACCTATCCAAATTTATGTGATATATGCAGCGAACACATTGAAACAATAGAACACCTTTTCTGGTAGTGCAAACATATTCAAATTTCTTTGGAACCAGTTAACAACATTTCTAGAGAAACAACAATTAAAATTAAAAATGTCTCTCTTAAATATCAGTTTCGGTGTGAATACGTTTAAAATACCAGAAATTAATAACACTGTGAACCACATTATCATATTCATGAAAAATTTTATATTAAGCTTCAAATACAAAAAAAAAACAAATACCTACTCTCAACTGTTTTATAAACTATTTAAAATTAAAGATCCAAATTGAAAAAGAAATAGCCCTCAACAACGATAAACTTCATATTTTTGAACAAAAATGGAAACGCATAAACTTTCATAACCCAGTCTAGTTGTTTTCTACCTAACTCTACGCAAATTATCTATAGGATTGATTATTACATTTAAAAATAACAGCGTACACCACAGGCAACCAAAGCAAAAAAACAGTATATCCTAGCATATCATGTATAATATGTGTTTGACATTATTACTGTTTTATTATACTACTTTTGTTCTTGCTTATGCACATATTTACATTGTATGTTTTATATTGAATTAAAACAATAAAAATAAAAAGATTTTAGATATACAAACTTGAAAAAAGCAAACCGACGAACTTACCTCTAGGACGTGGCTTTTGTTGTTCTATATTGTTGAAATTCAATTAATATGTTGATTAATGTGTTTTGTTTGTAAAACCTATTCTAATTTAAGGTGTGTTTTATGTCTTCTCATTCCTATTTCAGACGTGTAAACAAATTACAAGAGGCACAGGACATTAAAACATAAAATTATGGTAAATTTAATTTACATTATTTGCTATGTAAATTATATATCGCTTTTACTATTCGCCCTTTTTAAACAAATAAGTCCTACCTTCAACAAAAAAATATTACATTTGAGTATGCCGGAATCTCCACAGAGGTCCACTATCCTTTATATATGTCTGCCTGTCTTCCACGTCTGTCCTTACGTACGTCTGCCCGAATGTACGTCGGAACAAATTTTTATGGAGAAGCTCCCCGATTGTGTTCAATAAATAAATCAAATCAAATAAATCATACTTGTTTGGATTGTTCACTATTGTCTAAAGTTGTGCATATGCATTTGTGTTCATCTATATAGTATCTACAAAGTTGTTAAACAACAAAAACAACAGGCATATGTTTACTACAACACTCAGTAAGACTTCATAAACTTTCTTTTGAAACCACAACATCGGAAGCTTTATTATTTTGTATGAACTATTGTTTTACGGTTCTCTAAAAATAAAGCCCTAGGGGTAAAGGTAAAAACTGGTTACGTCCGATGGAAATTTGTGTTGTTGTTATCTGCTGCATGCTAATACATGCCGAGGCGGGAGTCACACTTGTGAAATGATCTTTTTATAATTTACAAATAGTTTATCCAGTCCTTATTTTGCGATGACTATGTTTTACAAATAAATATAAAAATCATTTTAACCAATTACGAGATTATTTGTACATTTATATATATAGTAACATGTACATTCCAAACAACAAACTATGTTATCGAAAAATGTCGTTCGGCGATGGCTGTTTCTATATAAACACGTGCTCTAATACTAACCACAAGGAATAATTTGTGCAAATGCATGAAGCTATTTAACTTTTTTATTTTAAGGGTTTACAGTCTAGAAAATGTTCGAACTCAACTGAAAGTGGGGCTGCAAAAGGGAAAGACTGTAAGTACAAACTTTACTTCGATCCAGATGCAAACACTTCATGTGAAGTAAAATACGATAATATTACAACTGATAAACTCATGAGTGAACTGAAAAAGCTTGTAGGAACAAATGCGAAGATAATAAACGTGCGGTCATATAAATCATCTTTGACTACGTGGCAGCCACGGATATTTGATTGTGTGCTTTATGTTTGTCGAATTTCAAACTGACAACGAGTTATGGTTCATTGAAAAGAATTCTGAGGGTATAACGATTCAACGCAGCATATGGTAATGTACTGAGATTGAGCCCAGCCATGAGTTAAGTGCCGTGGTTGGTCGTTATAGACAAGAATCTCGTCTTTCTCGTTGGCAAATTATGGCAGAGGGTAAAGGAACTATGGGCGTGAATGCTCTGATTGAATGGTTGTATGACTCGAACGAACTGGAAAGTAAGTATCATTGGCGTCGCAACAGCTGCAAACAATTTGGCGTTCGAGTATTTGAGCATGTAACGATCCCATTAGATAAGGAACGATATAAAACTATATTTATTTTAGATCTAAAGGTTACCAAAAATAATGATGAGAAACTTAATCCGATTTCAGCAATAGCGCTTATGAAATCTATTGAGGAAATAGACGAAGTGAAAGAAGACAATGAACATATTTGGATAGGTACGGTTAAAACTTCGCCATTTTGGGTCGAGCGTGCTATCCAAGCGTTTGTTACTTTTATGCAAAATAAGCCATCACTCCCTTTGACTGTCATTTGTAAAACCAAATCAGCGTGGTGGTCGATCGAAAACCGGACAAAAAACATAACCTTTTGTCGATTCAAAAACACGGTAAATATAATTCCACAAAGAAAATACGACTGCACGGAAGAAAGTAAAATGAGAATGTATGATCTTATACAATGGCTATGTAAAGGAGATCGCATATTGCCTGAGCAAAGCAGTTTTTGTGACGCTGTGTTTTACCATATAGTAAAATTGCCGAAATCAAAACTATGGAACTACGTGCAAAAGTTATTGAATATTAGGTGATGTTTAAGTTCTTATGTGTTTGTATAGAACATACTGTATGTTAGACTTTGCTTTTAAAGAGTGTGTAAAAATAAATTGTGTACTTTTTATAAATTAAAAACGAAGGTACACACATTATATAAATGTAATCATGTCGTGCTTCTTATATTATGAAACTTTTATAACAATGTTGGGGTTCCAAGGATCGATTCGCACATTGAACTGTTACCATGTGTCAGGATGCAACATACAAAACAATCATAGTAAGTATGATCGGTGTTGTTTGAAACGTCAACAAGCGTTTTTATCATCCCAGCGTCCGTTAGATTTTCGTGGCATTGAACAATAAAGCCCAGCGACTGAAATGTGCTTTGCAGGTTTTCTGAACAAAAAAAATACGAAGACAATACCTAACACATTGAGTAAAAATTAGTAGCATAATGACATACACCGATTTTTACATCACATATAATTTGTTGTTCTAGCAAAAATTTCCTTTTTTATAAGACTAATTTCATTACATTCTATGTTTTGTACTGCATGTATGAGAAAAACGTTCTGCTACCATTCGCAAACAATTGGTCTTACCGAAATATGTCAAATATTTGTTGTTGTTTTTTATAATTATTTTACCACTACAGTTTGTTATGAAAACCCTGTCATTAACTTAACTTTGTTTGTCTATGAATAAGACAACCAAATATATTTTTTTTGCAATGTCATAAACTTTATTCGACAATGTATAATTGTTACCATCAGTAAGTTCTGTGCTATACAACAAATTCATTACATCATGTAACTTAACACAAAAAATATTCAAGCTGTGGTCATCGACTGTGAACGATCAGTACAAAGTATTGGCAAAGTATTGGCGGCGTTAGTCTAACCTACCACGTTGCCTTGAATTGCTTCTTAAATATTCTAGGTTAAAGATACATAGTATGATTTTTTTTCACGAGAAGCGCTGCCGCGTTTCGGAAACAAAACTAGGCTTAATGCATTTCCGCACAATTTCGCCATAGATTAGCCTAAACGGACTACAGTGGCTAATCAAGGAAACCAATTTTCGCCTGGACTGGAGTTTTGTTTAGAAGAGATAGTCTTTAAACGGGTAAGTCAATAGAAATGGAAAGTGTCGTCCCTGAATAGCTTTTGCTGACCGCACAGGATAAGTGTGGCACTTTACACAAATTTATTTAAACCTGATTTCCCAGAGCAATATAAAGAAGTGAAACTCCAGCTGCTGGAGCAGTATTGAATTTTCATTAAAAACAATCAGTTGGTCCTTTAGTTAAGGCAAGTGACCGATTGCCCAAACAGTACAAAACAGCACAATACAGCACAATACAAACCAACATAAACACAAAATATGAATAAAGCTGGGGTCACCGCCTTGGAACGGTCAATGCAAAGCATTGGGGGTTTAAACCTGGTTATAGAGCGCTCAACCTCACACTTGGCCCAGCAATATTCATAATACATTTAAGTGTAAATAAAATTTAACGTCATAGCATTGTAACTCAAATTAAACAATAATAAAAGGGAATTAAAACGCATTCAATTTAATTACTAATTAATTATTCAATTGCATTGAAGATACAAGAGTAACAGAATTACAACTTTTTGACGAACGATCAAATAAAACTATTAACAATTGTCAACTACATTCCTTCTTTATAGAAAAGATTTGAGAATAAAGAATCATAGAGTTAATATCTCAGATAATCATCGCGCAAATACAGGAAGAAGCAGCAATAATGGGTGTAAAAATTCTATATTACATAGCTTGGTTGTTTATGTGACTGCTAAACAAATTAAAAATAATTAAATCAAACAAGAAACGCCTATCAGAGAGAAAATATAAATAAAATGGAACGTTATAAACCCAATGACCTATGCATGTAGATTACAACTGGGAAAGTCGATCGTATGACGTCACAAAAATCCATATTGACATGACGTGAACAAATTCCAAGGGCAGTACTAAATAAAACTATTAATGGGGCTGTGCTACTAATAAAACAAGTTTAGGTGATTTAATATTAAGAAGCTAATGAATAAAAATGGTAATTCCATTAAAGCGACATTATTGGAAGCAAACAGTATATAGGTGTTTTGACAACTGAAGACAGAAATGATTTGATGTACGATTTGAGTGCAAATGTAGATTACATGCAGATTTGTTCATACGACACAATTACACAATTTTATTCAACAGTGAAAAATGCCTATAGTGTAGTATTTGTGCAGATTTGTTCATACGACACAATGACACAATTTTATTCAACAGTGAAAAATGCCTATATCACTAATGATTCCAAATTTTAAGGGAAGAAAGATATAGTGAATCGAAAACCATCAAACACGTGTTTTTAAGTGCATAAGCATCGTATCCTTTTGATAAAAACAAGTTAATTAAATTGAAAAGTTTAATATGAACATTTGGTTTAACATATTTTAATTTGCGGACACGCTTCAAAACATCTCCGTAAAATGATGGATGGGAGATTCCATTATTTAAATGCCATTTTAAAGAAACATTATGTTTTGAAATTATATCACCATACTTAGAGTAAAATCTAGCAAATTTATTTCTTAGGTTATGATACAAAAAGCCTTGTTTTAGCAATTTTTTAGTTAATATTAGATTACGATCATTAAAATCTTTAATACACGAACATGCTCTGGCATAACGTACCAACTGCGAAATGTAAATACCATAGGAAGGTCCTTTAGGGATGTTGCCATCGAGAAACGGAAAATTCACAATTTCAAAGTTAAAATCGTCCCGTTTGTCATATAAACTAGTTTTGATCAAATTATTATTAATAGTTAAATGTAAGTCTAAATACGCAGCGTCTGTATTGGATATACACGATCTATTTAAGACTAGTTCTTTTGGGTAGATTTTGTGAATATATTGTTCAAATAATGGATTATCTAAATTAAGTATGTCATCAATTTACCTACTAGTAAGGTTAAAACAATTAATCAAATCTACTTGCTTAGTTTTAGATAATTCTAACATAAATTCGCTTTCATAACAATATTAAAAAAAGGTCAGCTATAAGTGGCGCACAATTAGTACCCATAGGAACGCCAATAATTTGTTTAAATATTTTACCATTAAATTCAACAAACAAGTTATCCAAAAGAAAAGTAAGTGCTGCACAAAAGTCAAGACCAGTCCAAATGATGTAATTATCTAATATCTGATTAGTAAAAAAAGCTGTTTTAGTATTTAAAGCTAGATACAAACATTTCTCTCTAGCAAAAGTTTTTTCAAAGAAACAAGTTTGGATTTTATTAAAGCGTGAGGAAGCGTTGTATATAGTGTCGAAAAATCATAAGTACTTACCTGTGACACCTTATATTTTTTATTTTCAATTTTTTCAATAACTTCTAAGGTGTTTTTTATTGACAAAAATAGGTTAATATTACTATTTTTATAAACTTTATTACAAAATTTAGCTATATGATATCTAATAGTACTCAATGCAGATGTAAGATACACTGATAATTGTTTGGTGGTACAAGACACTGAATAAGCGATAAAACGACTTTTATATGGCGTCTTATGTAATTTAGGTATCCAGTAAAGTGATGGCAATTTTATGTCAGTAATATTGACTATTACATTTAACTTTATGCATTGGGCAATATGGTCGGTAATAATTCCATTAGGTTGCTTATTGTACTCACAATATGATGCAATTTACAGAGATTTTGTTTATTAAATTTAGGTGAATGTGGTAGGGCCAAAGGATGTGTATCATAAAAACATATTTTATTCATGGCCATACTAAATATTTTTGTTTTCCAATCATTGAGTGTAGTAATTTCAGCATTTTCCTTCCTGCACCATTTAGTGCAATAATCATGTAAGGATGTTACGATATTCTTAATGCAGTTATCAAAATCAACAGGAATAGGCAGTCTGTACTTAGGGCCTCTGCGTAGCAAATTTCTAAGGTTTTTATTTTGAATGAAATTAAGGTCCCCAGTAATAACATGTCTAACTGGACCATATATATATTTAGAACTAGTACAGTCACATAATGTAGGACAATTTCTTATTACATTTATATCTGTGGAAATAGAATTATAATTAAAAACGATACTTTTTACAGGTTTACTATATTTGTAGCAAATAAGTGGTGATTCAGTATTGCGGAAATAAGGGGGAATCAACCGACGTACATTTTCATCATTGAATATTTTAGGAAGGTCAATTAAATCAAGACCTTTGTTACAAAACTCAATTTTGATACGATTTCTAGTTTTGTTAAGTATATTTTCAATAAAAGGTTTAAGATAGTAGTCAGTGAAAGATTCAATAATACAAGCACATTCATATAGAGGGTCAGATTGAAGTAAAATAAGTTTACATTCCTTATCAATATGCGCCAACGAAGAAACAGAAAGAGAGCAAAGTGCACTTAGTAATTTATGTTTACCCCCATTTTGTAATACTGTGTAGCAATCATTTAAAGAAAGCAGACGTTTAAATTTACGCCTTAAGTTACCATTTTTCCTAATGCCATGTGAACGTTTATTTGTAAGACGTTTACTAAACAGAGAAAATGAATTAATCGATTTATTTTTAGAAACATTTTAGTTCCAACATTTAGAATATTATCATTTTATCCAAGTGGGTAAGCTGATTGCAAACGTTTAATCCATTCAAATTCTGACATGCACCGTGCTTTTAATTGGCACTGACTTGAAGTACTATTATTAAAAATAAGTTGCTCCACAGGTTGAATTGAAATATTTGTTACGCTATGACCTGTTTTATTAAAGTGCTGGTAAATGAAGTTATAAAATTTATTGTTATTTTTAATTTAAAAAAAATGTTCCCTAAAACGTGTTTTAAGTGATCTACCCGTCTGCCCAACGTATTGCGCACCACAACAGGGTACATTTCAAGTAATAACATAAACCACATGCATAGAATTTCATGAGACATCGGATTTAATATTAACTGAAAATTTTCGGTTATTAACCGATGAAAGAATAAAAGAGGACATATTTAAAAACTTGCAACATAAACACTTCCTGGAGTTGCACTTATTTATTGTAGGATACCGATTACACGAGCTAAATTACGCTGCGAACTAGAACCCAGCCGCATTGTACCTCCAATGAAAGACATTCGAAGTAAACTTAATTTGACTGTAGGTTTAAAAAAAAGTAATTGTCTATAATTTAACGGCAAATGAATACTACGTGTAATCGGAATTCTCAATGGTGAGAGAACAACTTTCGGGTTTTTTGTAATCAATCTGTCCATAGGTTATTTATTTGGCGAAACCACCAATCTTATAATCACATTAATACACATTGCCAAGTCAACATACATAAAAGAGTAAGAGGCAGCTTGTCAGATAATGGTCTGTAAAAATCCAGTATAACCTGCAGAACTCTCAATTGATGAACATACACGTTTACTTTATAAGTACAGAGAATGTATAAGAATCTAAGTATATGAAAGGTCTTAAACAAGGTTTCTTAAAAAATAATAAAAACACAATACCGCCACCAGCCTCTGAAGGCTGAAAATATAACAACATCGAAGATATGTACGGGCTCATATATTTGTAACAGCAAGTAAATATAAGATTTGAACAATTCCAAACATATGGTAAAACTAGTATAACGCTGTTTGATATTTAAAACTTTCATTCATAATATATACATTTAAACCAGTAAAACTTAAACACGCATATAATGGAAATTGAAATTGTAAATTCATATTATTGATAAACAATGTTTACCTTTATCTTTATCAGAGCCATCACCAGTAGACAACGTCGTACCAGGAAAATCTTGGTTGTTGATAATTATACACAAACCTGAAAAATACAGAATATTTTATACAGATTTTGTAATAATTTAACTGTCTAATATAAACAAAACTTGTATTCAAATTTTCTTATCAAAATAACATGTTTTTGATTTGTACATTTCGTCAAGATGTGTAATTTGTCAAGTAGGCAATCACGCGAATTTAGTAACACGTACTTAAATTGAGCTTGTTTTTAACAATATTGACCAAGCCTCATTAAAGTAGAAGACCGGTAAACGATTTGATGAATAATGTAATCAATGTCATCGAAAATGTCATTTTGCATATAGTACATGGACGATGTAATTTACATAAATATATTAGAAGTTATATATTGTGTTTATAATTGTTGTATTTCATAACAATAAATTAAGTGAGTCTTTGATGATCGATGTTCTTAAACATTCCTTTTTTATATTTTTATAAATTTACGTTTTACCCTTCAACCACTAAGACACAAAGCCATAATGCATCATGCATCAATAAACATAGCAAAAGTTGCATGAACTCAATTGTTTTTTCCAAATGCACCAGTATGGTTTTGCTATTTGAACAGAAAGGTTGAAATGTTTAATAAGATACCTATATTTAGGCGTGCGTGTCATTGCATTAGGCGTGCGTGTCATTGCAAGAGGTGTCGAGGTATCAGAGTGATACAGATCATCAAGACTTTCCTCTAGGGTTATGTGTCATAGCATAAGGTTTCAAGGTAAGCGAGTGGTCTGGTCCATCCTGATTTATAGCTGTAATCTTCTCAGTTATCTTCCCCTCAGCATATTGTTCTTAAAATAAGGTTTCAAATATATGCAATTTAAGAAAGTAATACTGGATCATATGAAATATGTAAAGTTTCCACTTAAAGTTTCGTATTATATAAAACAAATCCTATGAGGAAAGCAATTACCGTAAGCAAGTTTTTTTTATTTTATTTAAGGCAAGCAAGCTATTAATTGTGCATGCAGTCGATAAGTTGTCAGCCTATCGACCGGGAAGTCACGGTTTCGATCATCAGTTTGACAGCGTTCTGTAGTGTGTTTTTTTCGCAAATACACAATTTTTTGTTCGACACAGTTAATGGCCTCGAAAGAGTTTTAATAAGCCTTAGGCATTAGATGAAGTCTAGCGTGTGTTTTACTTAAACCTGTTACATATAGAAACATGCTTAAGATAAAGTTTTCATCGTCTTTATTGAGTGTTTTGTATCGGTTACACGCATATCCTTAACGAAATCTGTACTGTTTTATTATTTGGTTTAAACCTATTTATTTAAGCTCGATTGCATCGAAAGCCCAAGGCTTATATAAACGCTCTCGAGTCCGTTTCCTGGGCCTATAACCAGTACTTGGTGTCTTTGGGGAGATCTAAAGAACGCTCCAGCGGTGGGGATCGAACCCGTGACCTCCCGGTCGCTAGGCGTACACCATATCCATTACACCACGGCGACCTTTTATTATTTGACAATCTTATCGAATGGACTTTGAAAAGCTTGTTTTTTGACGGATGTACAATAGAGTATCTAACCATTTTATTTGAATGTTAAGTTATTTAGCTAATAAGCATACACAAATCAATAATACTTAATACGCACACAAATCACATTATCGCCGTTAATTATAATTTCTAGGCATATGTATCTACCTGCCGTTGCGTACATCATTATACAATTTGCGAAACAAGACAGCTCTTTGTGTCTCCCTGTCAAAACTTCCGTTCTATTGTTGTTATATCGGACTGGGTACGGGGACGTCCTATTATATTTGACATTCGAATGCTGACATCCAAATAATTTGTTTGTATCAAGCTTTACATATAAAAGCCAGTAAATATCGTGAAAAAGGCTTCCCTTTTAATAATACATATTGTTATTGATTAATTAATATAAAATACATTAAGAAAAATGCTAAATCGTTACAATTTATACAAAACATATATCATAAATTAAATGGGTTAAATACATATCGATATAATTTTAAATATATACACTGCTGGAGGATTCGAACCTTAAACAAAAGATTTAGGAATGCTAAATCAAGCTTTACCTGCAACCACTTCCCGAAAGAGGCCGATGAATATTGAATGCAAATTTATTGTACGGTTTGCTGTCTAAACAGATGTTACATATCTACTTACCTATTTATACATATTTATAGATTTCAGATGGATCCCTCTCAAATTTTACACGCAATGGCCTGAACAGTTATCTGATGGCTGTTTTTCGTTTTCGCTTTGTTTAAATACCTACATGATTTGGACAGACTATCGAATACTTTTATCGAACGGCAGGATGAGTGTTTAGCCTACCATTAAGAAAGAATTGATCTCTTTTTTAGACGAAAATGTCTTAAAAAACATTCGTTTATAACCAGCGAATATTAATCTAGCAGTGACATTCAAGCATGACTATATTTACCTGTAACCACTTCAAGAAATACTGTAAGCGAGAAAAATCTTGTAAATTTTACCTTAAATTGCGCAACTGTATTTTTATGACATTAAACTGGTGCAAGACGTTCATTACATGTAACCGGAAGCCAATATATAAAACAATCTATGCATACAAGTTGATGCTAATTGCGTTCACGAAAGCCATGTAAATGTTCTCGAAACACCGTTGATTGTCGAAGATTGATATAAATAGGCTTAGTTATAAATATAATATCAATCGGTCTTATAAATATAATATCAATCGGTCAATTGAGGGATCGGTCTCTTATTTTAGGCTTTAAATTGATCAATTATTCCATTCTTAAATCCATAGTAAAAGGCTTTGCCTTTCCTTATGCCAAAAAAAACTCTGCATATGGAAAGTTTCATTGTGTCATATTTCTATCGGTTTTAATAGATTCCCATAGCCTTTCATATACATATAAAGATATCGAAACAAGACACGAATTTTGGCACGATTTATACATCGGTAAAACTATTGTATGTATATTCAAACTAACAAAAATAATAGTAATGGTTTCTGACATGTTGTTCTTTCAGTGAAGTTAATGTGTTAGGTTTGTTGCACCTTTGGAATGGTATAAAACCTCGTCGCCTTGCATTTGTCATTCCATGGTGATTACCGTAATTTTAATCTTGTTTATGTTTCGTGTTGTGTTATATGTATTAACATGCAGTGAACAAGCAACCGTTCACATTTCTTTCATTACATACTCTTTGTTTCTATTGAGAATGTTAATATAATGTATTTATATTTATATTTCAGGTCAATACAACACACGTATCGGATTCCAAAACGTGACAGGGCGCATAAAAACGTGTATATAAAAAATATTGTGGAAGGTAACACAAAATGTAACACCTCTATCAACACCGTGAGGCAAATCAAGCCTTTTGGATTTACATCTGAACAGAAAATGATAAAGTATGTATAAATAAGCTTAGCTTAATAAAGAATTGAATGCACATTTGTTCGTTTAATGTGCTTTATTATAGTTTCAGCAATTATTGAGGACTCATGAAAATAACAAAAAAAAAACAAAAAAACACAAAAGCATACGTTCGTGGTTTATATGACTTCCGTGATGAATCAAAGGAGTCAGAAAGACCACTTCACGTACAGGAAACATAGTAAAAACAGTTGACCAGCTTAAGTAAAGGTCTTAGCCAGATTTATGCATTTCTCGAAGAAAGCACAGTTTCAACAGTATTTCAGTATTTATATTTCAAATAACATATATATATATATATATATATATATATATATATATATATATATATATATATATATATATATATATATATATATATATATATATCGCCGAAAGCATGGTGCACATATATTAAAACCACATTTTTACACATGCAATTCCTACTAACATGTAATATCATGTATTTTTATATACATTACCATTGTGGTCTATCAGATAATGTTACATAAGTTATTTATTTTACTGTTCATATCGTATATATATAAACATTCAAAAACGCTTTCACTACTTACTCGGATTAAACTGGGCTATTTCCGATAAAAGGGAGAATACAAATAATCTATTTCGAGCAAGAAGATCATTTATCAAAAATAGTTTTATAGAACATGCAAAAATTTGTCATTTGAGTCTGCAACAGTCCATTTTAAACAATTTAGCTTAATCTTGTTTCTTGTTTTCCATTCGATCTTACAATAGGATTTTTTGTTTAATATATTTCTGATGCTGAATACCACATGCGTATGTTTCTGCCGGACTGTACTGGCGGAAACTAATGTGAAGGCAACAAATCAGGTCAACAATAAATAAATTGCACCTGTGATATATATATATCTGTTTTAATGCGTTACACATTAGCAAATATTACAAATATTAAATAAAATGGTAGAGAAAGGAATGTTTATTATCCAAACGAAATTCATAAGCATGAATATTAACCAAACGGCTAACATATTGGTAATGTTTATGTTCACATTTATTCTTATCAACGATTCAAATAAAAATAATCTTTGTTGTGATTTGAGCTTCAATTGTGAGAGGAAAACCTGCTGAGAAAGTAAGCTTTTGATACAAAATACTTTAAGTACAGTTATTGAAGTGTACATTTTGCTCGCTTGAAGTTTCCTTAAGTAAAACTGTTCTTATTTAAAAAATAACATTTGATTAAACTTCATTTTATTATGCTTAATAATATTATATAATGAATTTGTTTTCATCTCCAAATTCTTTTTATTTCTTATTTGCCACGCTGTTTAAAAAAGGCTGATATCACTTTTGCAAATATATTTTGAAATTACATCATTCCCATTAAAGGAATACACCTGAAACAATCGAATATAATTTTTCAAGTACCCACTGTGACATTTACCTTAAATCAAGCAAAATTGTTTTTGCACGCGACACATCATCTTGGTGTTATGATTTTTGTTACAATTTTATATCTTATCATGCACTGCATTCTTAATATAAAAGCCCCATTTCTACTCACAATGAAGGAACATTTCGTACAATATTTCGTAAAACAAAGTTAAAACAATTAAAAATCAGTGTTCCTAATTGCAATTGCCGAAATTTCAACGCAAGATGTGGTCTGGTAAAATAGATGTTTGTAGATACAAAATGCTCGTTGTTATTATTGTTTTGCATATTTAAATCCATTTTAATTTCCCGCAACGATATCTATTGATATGACACATGAATGCGATCATTTTAGTATTCGTGTGTCGTATGAATAGACATATTCGCAGATAAATTAAAATGGAATTAATTGTGTCACACATATATAAAAACGAGCATTTTGTATCTACAAAAATCTATGTAATCATACCACATCTAGCGTTGAAATTGTGGCTATAGCAAAAAGGAACACTGAATGTTTAGGTGTTAACTTTATTTTACGAAATACTTAACGAAGTTTTCGTTGATTTCGAGCGTTATAGAGGCTTTAAAAAAGAAACTAACCACAGCTCTCTACCATTCTGTGGGGGAGAAATAAAAAATGGAGGGATCAGTATCTCTTGAGTTATAAAAATTGTGCGCACTCCAAAACTACGATACGATACATAGATATATGATGATTAATGGTTGCTTTATTTCATTTTGCTGTTGCATAGTTTTCTAACATATTGTTTGGTCCTAATTTTGAACTAATTATTGACTAATAGACTAAATCAATGTGATTATCGCAATTATTTGAATGCATCAATACCAATGTTTTTCAAATGGCGATTAGTTGCAAATTGAACACAAGTATATGCAATTAGGCTGGAAAAATGATAACCTGGAAATAAATTGTTTCCCTTCTTGCCGTTTATTTCCCTTTATCAGCTCTGTCTCGTTTTCCTGTAGCCTTGTAACCATTTTGGAATTATTTATATCGCTCAGACCTTCATTGTTAGAAATCATTTTCTCTAGTTTCTGTGAGATATCCTGAAATAAATATTTGATAGAGGTCATATAAATGAACTCTTCACAAACAAATAATTTAAACAGAAGTAAATTTACACCAATATCGGTATTTTGACCCTAAATTAATTATTCTCCTATATCATTAGAATTTCACCGAACGATCCATTTTCTACAAATATCGCTTCTATATAAAATAAATAATAACAACGACGTTTGTAAATATACTGCGAGTTCAAAAATCATTGATATTGTTTTCCGGAAATATTTACTTAAAATATACCGAAGTATTTGAATGACGGGGATGCCTAACGAGCGCTTACAACACGACTCGAGTGGTCACCGAGTTCAAAGAGAGGAAAATACTACCACTTTATCTGCAATTTAGCCTTTAAGTGCATTGAGTATTAACGTGTGGGATGTGGTGCCCCTTTGGAATGTTTAAGATACCAAAACCCTTGCATTGATCTTTCAAACACGGTTTTAAAGGGGCCTTTTCACAGATTTTGGCATTTTTTTAACTTATTCATTAAATGCTTTATATTGATAAATGAAAACATTGGATCGTAAAAGCTCCAGTAAAAAATAAAGAAAAAATTTAAAAAAAAGGAAAAGAACATTGCCCGGAGCAGGTTTCGAACCAGTGACCCCTGGAGTCCTGCCAGAGTCCTGAAGTAAAAACGTTCTAGCCTACTGAGCTATTCCGCCGAGTATACATCATTGACGTATTTTATACCTTATATAAGCAATCTTCGTAGTTTCACAAAATTTAACGACAAAAACTGAACTCTCCAAATTATTCAATCGTTTCGCGTTGCAACGCTTTATAATTTTTAGGTTTTAAAATCGTAAAAAGATGCATATAATGGCTGTATTAGAGCATGGTTAATGTTCAGTATTACTGTTTCCTCACAAATATCATAACTAAAACGAAAACTTACGAATCTGAAACAACTTTTTTCAATTTTGTCAATTAACCAAAGCGTGAAAAGATCCCTTTAATCATTTTAACATCAAGTAATGTGTTGTATGTATAATCATGTAGTCTACAAGCAATTGTACCTTTTCCTTTTATGAATTCTCTTTTCTTTTCTCTTGATTCTATTTGCAGAATGTCATTATTTCTATATTTATGGTCAATTATACACACGTATTGGATAGTAAAGAGTGACTTAGCGTACTTAAGTTCGCCGTCATGAAACACATGTCTATAAAATAAAAAAAACTTGTGGATGAATATTAGAATGTATTACCTTTATCACCATCGTGCACAAAATCATGTGCATTGGGTTTGCGTCTGAAAAGATTTAAAAACTCTTACACTGATTTATATGATTGGTTTATATTATGATTTATATTACATCCATTCTGTATATGATTAAGTTTGTATACATAAGCTCGGCTAATTGGTACATGAACAACAACAATATTGGTCGAATTTGCATCATCACAGTTATTGCAATTATTTACGACTCATCAACATAAACATTATTCGCGGCGTAAATGATTTCGATCAGCAATAAAACGCACAGTAAAATAAACGTAGGTGCATGGTTTTAAACATTTCGTCTGTAAGACCAATTATGTAATCAGTATACAGATTTCGTTAAAGGTCATATCAAGCTTTATTTAATTTGAATTTCTCTATACAAACACGGTTTTATCAATTAAGTCTTTTTATAAATAAACTTTTCTCTTTTGTTTTCAACTCATCTCAGAAACAATACATATCCGATAGTACTTAAAGTAAATAAACACACCACGGTCCTAGCTTATCAAATGTCTTAAAATTAAATTAAAAGCGGTTGCATTCGCGTTTTTAAAATATGGTAGCGACAAACAGCCGTAAAACAGAAATCCGATATGATCGCATGTATGTAGGCCCGAATTTTTATACATGCAATACTTACTTACATATATGCTCAGTTCATTTACAATTGATTACATATATATTGCGGCCTGTTATAATATTATAAATTATACTAAAATCTGTTATACTGTATATTTTGTATTTACATTACAATGCTGTCGATACTAACTGTGACTTAACCGGGCTATTTCCGATAAAAGTGAGAATAATAATATTGTTGTTAGGCGAGGAAGAAGATAATTGAAGTTTGAAAAACACGTGCGCATATGACTGTGTCGCTTGAGTCTGCACTTAAGTTATGCGGTAATTTTCATCACTTATGACGTACCCAGTCCATCTAGAAGAAAGTTACTTACTAGTATTTCTTATATATAATTTGTCAAATTATAGGAAATTACGAATTTTTGAATAAAATATTTGTGTTGCATGATACCACATACGTATACGGATTGTACAGGTATTAACTAATCTGAAGGCCATTCATCTTGACAAAGGTCAAGGAGGTGGATGAACAATGAATACATCTCCATTCTAATGCGGTTTAACCGTTTTACATGTATCAAATACAATTATGTTAAGAGGAGTCACTCTTATTCAAAAAAATACTTTTTACTAGCTTTCAGATATCCATTAGCACGCCTATTAATATGAATGTCAAAAATACTGTTAGTTGGTTTGTTAAAATTCATACTAATTGAAGATTTGGATTGATTGTTGTATTATTTATGTTGGGATTTAAACTTTAGTAATGAACATAACACATGTTGAGAAAGTAAGCTTTAATGTACATACTTGCAGTACAGCAATTTGAATGAATATTGTGTACAATATTCGCTTGAAGCAATCGGTAAGAAATGATCCTACGTAAAGCGCCAATATTATAAAAGTAATTAATGCTGATGCATCGAGAATATTTGTAAACAAAACGTAATATTACTAATTGAAAATGGCGTCAAATTTAAATAACCATGTTATCAAGGATAAAGCATATATTTACTACATGTTTCAAGTTGATACATAGCATAGGGCAGTACACCTATAATTAGGCAACACAAAAACTTATATCAACATATGTGGAAAGTTGTTTAGAAGAGACAATATGGTCAATATGAAACTAACGCAAAACATTATTGTTATTATTCATATTGTATGGAGATGCCATCAAGAAATATAATGGGTTGAAAAAAATGAAACTAACGCGACTATGAAATTGTGCAGTATAAGAAATATTGGCATGGGGTCACAGTTTTAAGAATACTAGTAAAATGAAGTAAATAAATCATCGCTAATAACAATAATGCCAATAATACTAGATTAAACGATTCTTTTGTAAAAAAAATCTTAAATTGGATAAGGACTTAGAGGCATATGACTTAAAGGGGCCTTTTCACAGATGTTGGCATGTATTGAAGTTTGTCATTAAATGCTTTATATTGATAAATGTAAACATTGGATCTTAAAAGCTCCAGTAAAAATCAAGAATAAAATTAAAAAAGGTAAAAACAGTAGCCGGTACCAGGGATCGAACCAGTGACCCCTGGAGTCCTGGATTTAGTCTGAAGTAAAAACGCATTAGCCCTCTCGGCTATTCCGCCGGATTTACACAGTTGAAGTATTTTATACCTTATATAAGCATTCGTCGTAGTTTCGTAAATTTTAAACGACAACAACAGAACTCTCCAAATTATTCAATCGTTTCGCGTTTCAACGCTTTATAATTTTTAGGTTTTCAAATCGTCAAAAGATACATATAATGGCTATATTGGACTATGGTAAATGTTCAGTAATACTGTTTCCTTACAAATATCATAACTAAAACGAAAATTTGCGAATCGGAAACAACTTTTTTTCAATTTAGGTCAATTTACCAAACCATGAAAAGATCCCTTTAATAATTGTTATATCAGACTATGTCGAATTTGAAATATGCAGTTAATTGAATGCAAGAGGATTTTCATCGACGTTAACATTAGTGTATACTTAAACGTGAAATGTGTTTTACAGTATATTACAAATAATTATTTTCACTGCATATTTGGAGCGGGTAGAAGCTGATGCTCATACCGTGAAGCAAATGCAATGTATTCACTGAACTGAAATTTAAATGTGTTTTAATAATTAAATGCTTGTACCTTCGTCATGCCATTGGACAAAATGATATTCTTCCTCTCAGCTGCTAACCATTATGATGGCGGTTACCCGTTTTATTAGTTGCTTCCTTTGTTGGTCAAGTTGTGTATATGTCTAATTGTATGACAATTGATCACTTGCCATAAATAAAAAACCTCATAGTCAGTGATAAGAATTATATATAATTTGTTCAACTGGAATTTCAATTTGTTCATTTTCGAATCCTCCAGAAGTTTGATATTAGATGTGTTGTTCATATCTCCATACATTTCTACAGAGTTGTCATATGTCCAGTTTTTAGACGCCATCAGTAGTATAATACATTTTCATTATGCTTTGGAAACCTTGTTTCACATATTTCTTATAATAAAATGTGCATTCATTTTCTGTAGATATTTCTTACGTGTATGTTTATTGTGTTTTGTGGGAAATGTACTGTATATGTATTTATCTTTATTTAAATGAAGTCAAATTTATGACAATGCTTATCAACATAACTACATGCTTTGCAGTTTCGTTTAAATTACAATATTTCGAGAGTTGCATAAATTGTTAAATAATCATTACGTTTTTATGCTCGCTTATAAAAGATCTATTGTAATGATCGTTTATTGACATGATCTAACTTTATGACAATGCTTCTCAACATAACTATATGCTTTGCATTTTTGTTTAAGTTAAAATATTTTTGAAACTTTTTTTTAAATAATCATTACGTATATTATGGTCGCTTTTAAAAAAAAAGATCTAGTAAGTATCGTTCAATTACCATATGCTTATAAGCATTTACACTATTCTTATTAATAAGTTTAAATGAATTAGCATCATAATAAATACACGAGTTGCTTTTAAATAATTTTGTCCTATTCGTCACACTGTGCAATCGTTATACTACTATAAACATGTGCAACTCTGTGTAGTGCATGTGTTGTACCTATCTTAAATATTCTTCACGATAAATACTCTACACTCTATAATCGTTGATCAATATCATTGACGCTCACAATGTTTTCATTTTAGTTACAACAACATTAATTGGTAGCCTACAAAAATACCTAATAATTTGACTTATTATTCCCATCTTTCGCATATTTAACTAACATGCCAATGATAACCAATTTCCAATAAACTTAGTGGTATTGAAAATTAATTCAAGTTGAAGAAAGACATATGTACGACTGTGTGCAGAAGATCATTGCTGAACCTCTGCGGCATTGCCATTTCACCTTTGTCTTTAATCAAGAGTGCAAGTATTCCAAACTTCAGCAGACAAATGAGCTTATTTACTTCATGACTCTCATAAAGGTTCAGGTTCTTGGGTTCCGAACAAGAAGTGGGAAGCCACCAAGCACAGCCCTTATGCAGTGGGCACTGGAAACAATGTCTTCTTAATCAAGATCGTTCTCTCCACAAAAGTGTGGGCAATAAACATCACGGACGTGTATTACATTTATTAAAAATACAATACTCGTTTCGTTTTGAATGCTTTAGCGTCAGGAAGAGATACTAAGATACAAATGCATTTAATCACATTTATGTGTTTTTAAAAATATCTCACCGATGATCTGCAACCATAGCATATCAAAATCTATGTTATTTATCCATGCCATTTTTTAACAAGATTATTTTGCTTGGACGATACTTAGTGTTTATTTATAACTGAATAAAATATTCGCGATATGTTTGTTTTCAGGACAGATGTTACGAAGATATTGGATAAATACGTGTCATAACCTTTGACAGGAACCTATTTGATCCCGTTTGCAGATTACCGGATTTAAGGAATTGTTAACCCCCGAAAAATTAATTTTGTTAATGGATGGGTGCAAATTTCTTGATGTATGATATAGTCAGAAAACATACTTAAGTGTAGGGTAATTGTTTTGTATGAATTTAGATTCTCCTCATAGATATATATACAAACCTGAAGTTTCATGTTTAAATCATGTAGCATATTTGAGATATAGCCTTGAAAAGTTACATCTTGCAAAAATAACAAAGGGCAATAACTCTAGGTTAAACAATGCAGGGTTATGGTTCTTATGCAAAGCACTTCTTCCCCTTTGTTTCTACTCGCCCATGACGTTTCATGTTGAAATGCTGTATCTTATTTGAAACATAGCTCTTAAAAATTTCTTGATAGAAAAACAACAGGGCGATTACTCTTATTCAAGAAAGTGAAGGGTTATGGTTCTTACGGATGCTACTTCTCCTAATTAGTAGCTATACATCCATGAAGTTTCATGTTGAAGTATTGCATGGTATCTGAGATATAGCCCTGAAAAGTTACACCATATAAACAAACAAACACACACAGGGTAATAACTTGTATTAAGGAAAGTTTATAGTTAAAGTTTATATGCATGACACTACTCCTCATTAATATATAAATACATATGAAGCTTAATGTTGATATCTTATAAAGTTTCTGAGATATAGCCATAACAAAAATTATGACAGACGGACTGACGAACGGACGTACGGACAGACGGTCGGACAACGAAAATTCTATATACCTCCGACTTTGGCGGGATATAACAAACAATGATGACTTAATTTTAGACTAATGATTAAGTTTTATGTTCAGCGCGTTGTCACGAAGACAGCGATTTTGCCTGTGCGAAAACGGCTTTAAGGCTGAGCGACGTGGACACAGGGGAGTAGCAATGATTACTTAAAAAATAAAGAGGCATAGTAGACTATTGGTAGGGCCCTGTTTCAAAACCCTTTCAGACCTTGTAATTTTACCTTTACCTTCAACGTAAATTATACGAAAATAATTTTAAAACAATAACACTGATTTAAACAAAATACAAATCATTAAATGTTATTTCGCTTCAGGAAATATTAGTACTTCAAAACATCGTGTGCCAAGGTTTCCTTTTGTATATTGAATAAACCATTATTTTCCACCGAAAGCCAAGTATCGCTACTCTCTCCTAGTTTATCTGCAGTATGGCGCGACTACTAGTTTTACAAAATGCGCTATGTAATGTAATGGCAGCTCGGGATGCAACGGCTTCA
The DNA here is from genome assembly GCF_020536995.1 of Dreissena polymorpha. Classification (NCBI taxonomy): domain Eukaryota; kingdom Metazoa; phylum Mollusca; class Bivalvia; order Myida; family Dreissenidae; genus Dreissena; species Dreissena polymorpha. The sequence goes on along the minus strand of NC_068361.1, from coordinate 95,249,986 downwards.
ATTGATATACAGCATGTGGAATGTGTATTGTTGTAAATTGATTCTTCATTTTTCTTTTAACCAGTCAATATTCTTGCATTACGAGTTCTATGCGTGTGTTTGTCTGTCAAAAAGATAAAATGAGTGGGCTTTTATTTCATTTACAAACTTAACGGTATCAAATGTTGTTAAGAAGCACTTAAATAATATAACATAGTATATGACAAAAGCTCAAAGTCACATATGAAACCCATTGTTAACAGCAAACATATTATTACAACTTTTAATCAATCATTATGGACATTTCAAAGATCAAAGATATCCGTTGTGAATTCGAAAACAAAATTCAGTATGGCGATTGTCAAGATACTTCTAATTGAAGCTCACTTCCAAGGCCGTATTAAGCACTAGGCTAACAAGGCTGCAGCCTTGGGCCCCCGATTTTTAAGGGGCCCCCAACGGCAAGGCCAGTTTCCCTATATATGATCTTTCTTCATGACGCCATTTAACGACTCTATCGGGATTGCAGTAGCAATTTTCTGTGGGATTTTACCAGTTTCCCGATGTACATATATCAAATTGTAACTGTTAAGTTCGCTTTGATTTACTATGCTATCAATTTTCTTTCTGTGTTGTATATACATTCAGAACCATTTGTTTCGCTGTTTATTATGCGACTTGCCCGTATGGTCATGACAACAACTGGACAGTTTTGTTCGGTTTGATGTGCTATGCTAGCTGGAAGCGGTCCAAGACAGAACCATCATCCACATGAGTGAACTTCTGAAGTTAGATGGAGGTTAACTAGAGACAACTTTCCCAAACGTTGCCATTGCTGAACGAATACATATACTTAACAATCCCAGTTAATAACTGTCAAGGTGAGAGGTCATTGTCAACATTATAACTCGTGAAAATCTATTTCAGGAACGCCATGAGTCAGGAAAGGTTGACAGCATTAGGGCTTTTGTCTATTGAATGTCAAGTCCACCGAGAACTAATCTTCACACAGCTGATCGATGACTTTGGCAAGCTGAAGTGCCGTAGAAGAGACGTATAGGCTGGAATCTGTTACATGAAACATGTGTGTTTAGTTCCGTAATAAAATAGATAAACATTATTTTACTTGTTTTGCTATATATAACATGTTACTGTCAATTGTGTACACATGCAAGTTTTCTAATTTTTGTAGTTGTAGCATCAAGTATGCTTTTCAATATAATAAGTGGACCAGAGGGAAAGGGGCTACTGTAACAATTTAGGCTTCATAAAGACCCTGTAACCACAAACTGCTGGCCCTATGGCCTCAAAGTCCTTAACAATGCATACCTGGACGTTGAAGAAAGAAATATGTACTTATTTGCACTTTATGCTCAAGATCCGCCACAGTTAATGAACATTAAACGTTAACCTCAACCTGATCATATGTTTTAACGTTTTAAATTCAGTATAACAACTGTTTAAGAGTAGGACATATTTCATAGTGTCAAGTTGGACATAATTAAAACATCGTGGAAAGATCTGTATGTTGAGCTATCTTGGAAATGACTTCATCGAGAAATTAATTAGATGGTGACCTGTCGGTAGCCTATTAAGTTCAACATTATTGTAATGCTTAAATACGAAGACTCACTGGATTCCGGGGAAAGATAAATAACCGTTTTTGCATCGAATAAATTTGGGTGCAACTGAAAGTACATGTTTTACTCGCCAAAAAATATTGGGTGCGAACGCACCCAGCGCACCACCACTGGCTACGGGTATGCTGAATTTAAATCGTATATGCTCATATTGTAATTGCATGTTATAATTATTTATACTTCAAAAGTCATAACGAATCTATTCGTACGTGTCTTTGTCTTATAAAAAGAACATTGTACACGTATCTCGCATAACCAACCAAATGCCGTACATAGAAAGACGCAAAACAAAAAACAAAACTAAATTTTTTTTTTATTTATTCATGTTCATCTTTTATATTATACAAAAAGTTTTCGTATGTATATATGTAAAAGTAACCCACTAAAGATACAAAAACTATATAAGAATCTTTTGCGGTAAGAAAAGTTCCCCAGGTCAATATGTCCGTAAAAAATCTGCCAGTAACCGGTATGCTTTCGAAACACTTCCAATAGTCAACTAGCGTTATGTCACAGTTTCTTGTCCACAGACAAGTAGTTAAAAACACCTTTTTGCGAAATGATGGCAATTCCTATTCAAATTGTCATAAACTTTATCCAACTCCTTATTATTGCTGAGCCATTGTCAGTATCAATCTTGTCTATGGGGGGTTTGCGAGGGTTGCGTTTGTTATTGTCTCGAACAACGGAACACACTGAGCTGCGCTGTAAGCTTATGCCGTCAGTGTGCTTCTCAATGGGCCACCACTTACGATCTTGTGTCTCTTCGCTCCTACTATCCTAGGCATGCTTTCCAGAAGCGAGTCATCTTTCATCCCATCGTAAATTTTAACGTTTGAATTGGTCGCTTCAATGTCGAAATAAATCTTGTACGTCCAATCGTCACCGTTTTTCGCCTTTGGCACAACTTTGGAACCGAAACTCTGGGGCAAAATAATGAAACGCTCTCTGACAAATTGTTAAACAATGTGGCCACGTGGGTATACAAAAATTCTGAGTCGGAATTTAACATTGGTGTGGGAAATGAAAAGACGCGTGTATGCAAAGTATTAATAAGTAAAATTATACGTTATAGGCGGTCAATTTATCCTATTGCTTGTCTAGAATTATTTTCATAAAATATATAATTACATTTCTTACGAATATACATGGAAACAAATTGTGTAACTACGTATTTACTCATATTACCAGCATAAATATTTGCACGATTTATCGATTATCATTAAACGTTTTCACCGCAATATGTTTTTATAATTATAAAATATGCTTTAATAAAATACTATTGTTCCGAAATATGGAGGACGAATGTAAGAATTATTAACATGTTTCTATTCTAGGTCCACATTTTTTTGTATCTCTTGATGCAAAGTGGTTCATTCATTACCATCCTTTTATAATATCATGAAACGATGAATATGTATTATATTCACTTGTAAAATATAAATTGAGTGCTTTAAAGTGGTGTGAACATGTTTTATCGTTATACATGTTAAACCGAAACCAAGTAGACAGGGTGAAGTATTCAGCTCCGGATCCAGTTAAGGATCACACCTAGTATTATACACAGCTTCTACTAGGTATGGTTCAGGGTCTGATAACATCATTTAGTGGAATATATTTGGTTTAGCGTATATAACGCTTTTACGGGAGCTTGGAGGAAAAAGATTTTATTTACTTTATCTTTATCTTTTATATGCGACAATTATGAGATTCAGAAGATTCAGAAAAGATACCATTTGTATCATAGCCAACATATTTTATTTTGCTTCCTTCAACAGTTTTTCCATGAAACAGACAATTCAATATTTATGAGTTTGTGAATATTCCAAATATTGATCTAATCGTCGAATATAAAAACTTTAAACAAACATCAATGTCACACTATTGATAAAGATTTGATATTTAATATATTGTATACATGCTTTTTAATAAAATAATTTTTTACTCAAATAGTCATGCTCCTTACTATAATGCATGGTCATTTACATGTACATGGTATCTACACGAACTGCTTCACTATTCTGGGACTACGATGTGAATCAGCCTTAATCAAATAAAAGCACGGACCCAAGGGATCACTCTGGATCAGCAGACGATTTATTTCATAAATCAATCTTACGGAGGAATCCGAGATAGCCGATGTATCACGATTGCCAAGGGATGTTTCATACAAATCTAGTTTAGCGTAACCTGTTCAAATTCCAAGGCCGGCTACTCTATGCAAGCTGCATGATGACAGAAGGTTGAAATAACAATCCTAATGCGACCAAGAATTATTACACGGTTGAAATCACACCTGCATCAGAGTTGTTTAACTTATTCTTATTCTTCGTATATAAAAATGGTATGTTTTCTAATCGATGGTATTTTCTGTATCTTTTCTTTAAAATGCTATATTGTCCGGAGGAAACGCGTATTTCGGATAGTTACCCTCGTGTTCGATATATTTGACGGTGTAACGCTTCTATTGATTAGTCCTTATAAACATGCAAAAAATGCACATTATTAATGTGATTATAATGTTATGTGACTTTCACTTGATATTGAATTAGTGGAGAAAAGGGACAAATCCTGTTGTGAAAATACGGAGCTCAGGCGGTGGATTGAACCCACGACCTCCAGAGTGTTAGTCAGACACCCTTACTGTGTCACTAAAGAGTTACCCCAACAGCAACAGTTGGAAGCGACCTGTTTTCTCTAATTGTATTTATTTATTTTGTATTCCAAGGATCGTAAAAAGAGCAAAACGAAGGTGGTTTCAAGATTGGAGGCCTCAAAGCGAGGCAAGAATGATATTCCTGCATCAGCCTCTATAACGCTGACTGTGCTGTCTGCTGCCCCAGAAGGCACTGGTTCCAGTGTTCTACTTAAGCTAGCTTGTGATAGGTATGCTGCCCATAAGGCCAAAGAAAAAAAGTTGAGTTTCTGGTTGAATTACAAAAAATCTGAATTTTTATGCTGCCACTTAATGAAGGAGCTTATATATTTTCCCTTGTAATTGGTATGCTGCAGATAGGGTCAACAAAAAAGTTATTGTTTCTGATCGAATTACCAACTATTATAATCTTTATGCTACCCCTTTATTTAGGATGTCGATGGTTTGTCATCCGTCTGCAACATTAAAATTAAAGTTGTGAACACTAGAGGTCACATGTATCTGCCCAATCAGTTAAAAATGGCCACCTGATCATCATGTTTGTTACTTAGCTGTCAAAGCAAGTTGCCATGGTGTAGTGGATAATTATGGTGTCCTCCTAGCAATCGGGAGGTCACATGTTTGATCCATACTGTCAGACCATTCTTTTGATCTTCCCCTTAAGACACCAAGTACTGTTTGTTTGCACCAGGAAAGGGACTCAATAGCGTTTTAATAAGCCATAGGCTTTCGATGCAATCAAGCTAAAATAAATAGGTTTAAACAAAGCAAGAAACAGATCTTTATACATGTACTCTTGTACTGTTAACATGTACCATCCGTGCGGATTTATAAAAATTAAAATGAGTATTTCATTTACTGGCTTTTGCATGTATGTTTGTTTGTATGTGCTTGAGAATTTTCAACATTTGATTACTGGCGGGAATTATTTCTGTACAACATAATTGGGTCGTGCTATGTGAAAAGGGGGTTTAATGCGTGTGCGTAAAGTGTCGGACCAGATTAGCCTGAGCAGTCTGCACAGGCTTATAATCATGGACAACACTTAACGCCTAAACTGGATTTTCTTTAAACGAAAAATACCATAAAAGCGGAAAGTGTCATCCCTGATTAGCCTGTGTGGACTGCACAGGCTAATCTGGGACGGCATTTTACGCACATTCATTAAACCCCCTTTTCACAGAGCACGGCCCAATTGTTTCTTGTTTTTTCAGGTATTTGTTTAATGCTCCAGAATCCGTGCAGTTATTCACAGAGAGGTGAGGATATGTAAGACTTGTTAGTTTTTAACTGTTATAAAATCATTAAATGCATATAACATTTTATTAGATTTGATATCTAGGTAGAATCATAGAATTGTGTAAGCTATGCTATGCACCCAAATGTCAGTGTCTTCATGAGGGGCTGGTTAACATATCCATGTCACTGTTTGTATTCAATTGAATCTTCACACTTATTTTAAGTCATTTTCAGATCACTGACCAAGTTCCATAATTCTCACATTCAACAAAGTAAAATTGTGCCCCTGACCAATCTCTGTGAACTCTGACCGGCAATATAGCATAATTATGCACCTTTAGGTACATGTATTTAAATATTTTAGTTAATTTTTGTGTGCAGGTACCTAATATCTCTATATGTAACTACAGATGTTGAAATTAAATAAAACATAATAGGTATGTGTTTGGGGTAATAAATAACATTTACTGGACATGGCCTATAACTTTGAACAGTTTTGTGGATAATTATGGAACTTTTTGTACATATTTAAGTCTGGTTGCATAAGGTTTGCATTTAAGATGGAATTAAAGTTTAACTCTGGCATGCCACAATTATGTATCTCTGTAACGTCTACACATATTAAATTAAAACTTCACACATGTCTTTTGTTACATAATGTGAGGTCACTCACCAAGGCTTATAAATCGGACCTTCAATTGTGCAGAATGATACCCTATGTTGAAATTCACCATAACATTTGCTTGAAACATCTCAATAGAAATGTCTACTGCAGGATAGTGAAATAAACTGAACATATGTGTTCAGGGTCTTTATTAACATTCACTGAAAAAGCCCTTATTAAGCATGATTGCTGGTATGCCCCCTTCTGTACATAGAAAAGTCAGGTGTGAGTGCAAGTTGAAACTCATTTTAAAATTTGCAACCATCAAGTTCATATCTCTGTAACTACTACAGATACATCATTGAATATAATTGAACCATCTAAGACTCTGTGGGATCATATGATGACCAAGGCATTGAACCCTAGGCTTTAATTTAGCAGAATTATGCCACCTATAGAACTTGTTGTACTGCTGTCTCTAGCTGACATGCAGATCTAGCAAGTGGTTGCATTATGGGCAAGTTGTGTTAAGGTCAGTTCACTGTTGCTAAAAAAGTTGACGGAGCTTAAATTAATTTGGAGGTATTTTGCTCATTTGTTATGCCCCCGAAGGAGGTCATATAGTGATCGGACTGTCCGTCCATCTTTCTGTCACACTTTGCATTTAGGTTTCACGTTTAGGTTTCGAAAAATGCTCCTAACTTCCATGTCCCTTCACATAGCAACTTGATATTTGGCATGCATGTGTATCTCATGGAGCTGCACATTTGAGGGGTGAAAGGTCTAGGTCATCCTTTAAGGTCCAAGGTAAAAAAAACATGTATCGAAGCGGCGCAATGGGGGGCATTGTGTTTCTGACAAACACATCTCTTGTTTGTGTAGGCTTGCAACAGGCTGATCTAGCAAGGGATTGCATTTGGGGCCAATTTGTTTAAGGTCACTGTTACTGAAATGAGTGTTTTGGCCTGATAAATTTATCTTCAACGGGTTATTGTGCTGTCATTTTGTTTGTAGGGCCATTACGTGCAGACTCTGCTTTCAAACTTAAAAATGTCAAAATCAAATGTTGATTTTACATATGGTTAATAATATTTTCTCCTCAACATAGTGTTATTTTGTCTGTTATTTTGGTGGTCTAAAACTGCAAACAATCAAGGACTCAACCTGAATCTGTTCCTAAAATCCCAAATCATTTTCAAGCTGTTGATCCCAGTTATATTCCTTTTAATGGGTTTGTTTTGTATTTGTGCATTGTGTCAAGTATTTTGAACTTTGCTTCATTTTAGTGTCAACATCAATATGGTGAACAATATTTTCTTCACGAGAAAAAGTCATGAAGCTCTGAGTGGACTAGGTGGTAAGTATAAGATTAATCGCCGTGGTGTAATGGATATGGTGTCTGCCTAACGACCGGGAGGTAACAGGTTTGATCCCCACTGTGGGAGCGTTCTTTAGATCTCCCTCAAAGACACCAAGTACTGGTTATAAGCTCAGAAAACGAACTCGTGAGTGTTTCAAATAAGTACTAAGTACCTTCAATGCAATCGAGCTAGAATAAATATGTTTAAACTTAACTAAGTATAGTGGTGAATAATAATTTGATCGACCAATCCTTCAACAAATAAAAGTTTGGGGCTGCTAAGTTCCTCAATATGCAAGCTTGTATTAAAGCGAGATTATACTATTTTTTATATTTGTTAAATTGTAATATATTGATAAAATATGTTACAAGAACACAAAATAGGCAAGAAAAATTATACATTGAAGATAAATATCATAGAATGCAGCAAAGACAAATTAACGCCCGAGCCGATTGTGACGAAGATATTTCGTATATATTGTCCTACAATAACTGATACATTCGTCTTTTTAGTTAGTGTTCGTGTGTTTTATGAATAGATGTCGTTGCATGAATTTAAAATTAACCATTAAACTAAATTAAGATTCACATCGTTCATGCATGATTTACATGCTGGCGAATTCGACTGTACAGACATTTTCTATTTCAGACATAATATCTGGCTTATTTCGCATTTTGCGACAGATGTTCTTCTTAACTCTTATTTAAATTTATATTGAAATATATGTTTAATAAGTTTTTTACACATTTTATATAAATTAATAAATATTTGACAAAATCGTATAATCTCGCTCTAACTGGCAATGTCAATAGAGTTTGTTTGTAATGAAGTCAGAATACTGCGTTAACAACTCTATACTGGGGTTTAGTAATAGAGACTTCTGAGTCTTTTTCAACTACATCTACCTTTAACTTGCCCTAAAATAAACCACAAACAATAAATTCTTTATGCATGGTCTTAAACCGACTTTTTGTCATCTTTATTTCAGTTGTCAGTATGATTTTCTTTAAAAAGTCTAAGTCAGTTTGTAATGTTGAAATGTAATTTAATTGTTACTTATTCTCACTGAAAATGCTACTTTTTTTTACATAGCACATTTTATAGTTTATGGTTATTTTATATAAAAAATACCATGTTTAATATAGCTGCGGTTCTATGTGGCTGCCAAGTAATCCATTATTCAGAAGAGATTTGCAGAATTACAATTAAGATTCAGTTTGTGTGCATGTATTCAGTGTTTTTTTTTCACCATTTTTGGCTGGGTCCCTTTGAATTGGGAAATATTGGGTTCTTTTGATTACATTAGGGAAATTAATGTTGTTGATTTTATGCTTACAAATACTTTGAAATTGATAATAAAAGTGACTCTGTCCCCCTTCAAGAAGAGGGGGTATATTGTTTTGCAGATGTAAGTCCGTCGGTTGGTCCGTCCACCAAATGGTTTTCGGATAATAACTCAAGAACGCTTAGGGTAGGATCATGAAACTTCATAGGTTCATTGATCATGACTGGTAGATGACCCCTATTGATTTTCAGGTCAAAGGTCAAGTTCACAGTGACTGGAAACAGTAAAATGGTTTCTGGATGATAACTCAAGAATGCTTAGGCCTAGGATCATGAAAGTTCATAGGTACATTGATCATGACTGGCAGATGACCCCTTTTGATTTTCAGGTCACTAGGTCAAAGGTCAAGGCCACACTGACCTGAAGTTATACAATGGTTTGTAACATATTCACACAATGGCTGACACTACAACGGACAGCCCATTTTGGGGGCATGCGTGTGTTACAAACAGCCCTAATTTAATTGTTTCAATATATTTTCTAAGGTTAAATTTATAGAGCTGGACTTGGAGATAATTGACATGTTTATACTTATTAAAAAGAAATATTTTTTTGAAACCTTCAATTGGGAATTTTTAGATCCCATTTGGGAAAAAATATATACTTTTTTCATTGGGAATGGGTCCCCCTACCCCCAAATTTGAACAACAAAAATCACTGGTATTATGTGACAAAATTTTCTGTTGTTGTTTATTTTTTACAAGGAATAATACATTTCAGGGTTTCTATTGTGTAATACTGAAAATTTTGAGCGGTCTGAAACAATAAAACTACATGGACCTCCTAATGTGGTGAGTATTAAAACCTGTAAGCGTTAAATTTAGAACAGATAAGTGCAGTTTTTACCTATGGGTGATGGGTTTGAGTCTGAACTGGAAATACTGCAGTTTAAGGCTAAAAGTTGCTATACACATGTGTGGTTACAAATATAAATAAGGTCAAAGTCTTGTTTGCAATATTAAGACTGTGATACTCATCACACATAACAAAAACATCAACTAATAGTATTATAATATTACGAATTATAATGCCCCAAACACCTCTTTACCTCAAGCTCTTCTACTAATAGGGATTTAAGAATGTTTTTGGGGAAATTGTAATGTTGTGCTAATTATGATAATGCTATTTTTGATTTTTACAAGTTAGTGAGTCATTAGATGGTGAAGTTTTTTCTTATTAATTTACAGTTATTGGTTTATCCCTAACTTGAACTATATTTATATATGTGAAGAATGTTGATTGTCATGCCTTTTCCTGGCTTATCTACGGATTCGTTAAACTGACCCATTCCCAAAGCAAATTGGTAACAAAATACAGTTTGAAAAAAAATCCAATTAAAAACAATATTTATTTTTTAAGAAATTTCTTTTGATTATTATATCTCAATTTTATTATGCCCCTTTTCGAAGAAGAGGGGGTATATTGTTTTGCACATGTCGGTCGGTCCGTCCGTAAGTCGATCGGTCTGTCAGTCCGTCCACCAGATGGTTTCCGTATGATAACTCAAGAACGCTTAGGCCTAGGATCATGAAACTTCATAGGTACATTGATCATGACTCGCAGATGACCCCTATAGATTTTCAGGTCACTAGGTCAAAGGTCAAGGTCACAGTGACTCAAAATAGTAAAATGGTTTCCAGATGATAAGTCAAGAATCCTTATGCCTAGGATTATGAAACTTCCTACATACATTGATCATGATTGGCAGATGACCCCTAATGATTTTCAGGTCACTAAGTCAAAGGTCAAGGTCACAGTGACTCGATATAGTAAAATGGTTTCCGGATGATAACTCAAGAACGCTTACGCCTAGGATCATGAAACTTCATAGGTACATTGATCATGACTGGCAGATGACCCCTATTGATTTTCAGGTCACTAGGTCAAAGGTCAAGGTCCAGTGATTTTTTTTGCTTTTTTCTTACAGCCTGTGCCTTTTGGATTGGGAAAGTTAGCGCGATAAACCATGAAATTGGGAAAAATAGCGCGATAAACCATGAAATTGGAAAACATTATAAATACGATTATAAGAACAGAATTAAAATTATTAAAGTATGTTTGACAGCATTTTTATATTATAAAGTACTAATTTAATGTGTTCTTACAATGAAGACAATGTTAAGTTAATATCCTTCCACATTCATATTGAACTTGCAATAATCTATATAGATTCTTAAATATACCATTTAATCATAACCTCTTTAACAGTAAGAATTTAATTCAGTATTCTTTTAAATTAAATATCATATGGTGAAAACATTAACACATATTAATAAAAAAAACGCTTTTGTGGTCTTGCTATGTTAATGATGTATTATATGGAGTTAAAATAATTTATTTCATTTCTTTACCTTTCAACCTCTTGCACTTCAATGCTATTTCAGTAAACTGTAAAGCGTGACAAACATAATAAAGCAGAATATGCATATGAATCTGATTTTACACAGATCCACTAACATATAAATCATATCATGTTTGTCTCTTTCCATTTTCGAACGATACTCATCTTAAATGCATTAACTTTGTGAGTAACGGTAGACTAACTCCAATTTCCCAACACTGATTTCCGTGATGCACATTCACTGTGAAGATTTGTAATAAATATTTGTTGTTTTTATCTCAAACGTTATATTTTGCGTTAATTGACACACGCATTAAATTATTCCGTAATAACCATATGATATCCGTTGTTAATTTTAATGTTATTTATCATTTTCGCCGCGCATCGCAAATTTCTCGTCTGCTTGCCGCCATCTTGGGCGTGTGTAAAAACAGGCGTTTACAATCGGGATACATCGACTATCGTCGGTATCCTCCGCAATATAATAGAGAGAGATGTGGATAGCAACGTAAAATCGTATTCGGCTAAATTCGCGAAAAATACGTAAGTCAGTTGTTGTTCGGCGACGATTCGGCAACTCGATCGGCACTCATTCGAAATTATTGCTAAATTACATTGTAATCTTATTGGCTTTATTGGGAAAATTTTGTCTTTTTTTGGGAAATTTTAATCAAATTTTTGGGAAAAAACGTCATTTTATGCAATTGGGAAGCAGCCGAATATCGGCTGTAATTTCTGGCAAAAAAATCACTGAGGTCACAGTGCAGGGCCCTCAATCTATCAAATCTGCCGCCGAATTTCGGCGGCAGTCCCCCACCTATAAAGTATACTTTTTTCCCCTTTTGGGGGGAAAAATTCCCCCTAAAAAAAAAAAAAAAAAATATTTTTTATTTTTTTTTTTAATAGAAAGATGTGTCTCATGATTATTATATCTCAATTCTATTTTAATTTAATCTTTTCAAACATACTAAATTATGAAAAATGCAATGAATATAGTGCAAACATGTACAAATGAAATAATGAGAGAGTAAGTAAAAAAAATCCCCCAAAAAGGGAAACGCTGCGAAAATTCCCCCTCCTAAGGGCTGCGGACCCCTTCCCCCAAAGTAGTGTGAGGGCCCTGCAGTGACTCGAAACAGTAAAATGGTTTCCTGATGATAACTCAAGGATAATTAGGCCTAGGATCATGAAAGTTCATAAGTACATTGATCATGACTGGCAGATGACCCCTATTGATGTTCAGGTCACTAGGTCAAAGGTCAAGGTCACAGTGACAAATAAAATATTCACACAATGGGTGCCACTACAACTGACAGCCCATATGGGGGGCATGCATGTTTTACAAACAGCCCTTGTATCAATTACATCTTGTTCTTATAATTTAAATGATAATAAAGAGTTAATGAATTTTATTTTCCCAAATTATTGGACTTTTTGGCGCGAAAAATGCCCAATCCCAACATTGCATTTTTTCTAAAATGGCCAGGGAAACGCCTGATAGTTGTAATGAATATAGCTGGATTGCTATATTCTTCTAGGAAAAGGTGCTGGACCTATTAAGTCACTTTTCAGAGGGACATGCTGATCCAAGGGCAAGAATTGGTACGTACAGTTATGGAAAATTAATTTGGATATTTTGGGTTAAATGTTAAGTCTCATGACAAACGATTATATTTTGTGCTAAAAAATCTGCCTTTAAGATCAATGGTGGAAAGAGTGAAATGTCAAAAATATATATGTCATCAGTTTTGAATCAATCTGAGGACAGGACTTACACTAGCTTGTTTTAAGAACCAAATATCAGTATGATCACAGTAACATTTTACTGTATATCCTTAAGGCACGAGTCGATTTTTGCAGCGAAACGCTGTAGCGTAATTTTTTTCTTCTCAGAACTGGGGCTTTTTTAAAGGTTACACCTACAACGTTGTTAAACGTGCATGTTTTTCACAATTTTAAATACTTAACGGATTTTCGCGTTTTTTAAAATACATTTTACGGTTCACAACAAAAATCGGGCCTAAAATACGTTTTTACCCGTCACAGTTGTTTATCGTCAAACAATTATCTGCTTAAATACGTTATAACTTGTTTTAGAAAGGGATGCCCCATAGCGGTTTCTATCGTATTTTTACGCTTTTATACAAATGAAAAATGAAGTGCATGAGAATACTAAGAAGAACTAAATGTATTTTTTATGAACTTTGTCGATAGCAAATAAACCTCTATAACGTATAAAAACGTATTTTTGAAAAAATCAATACAGATCAATAAACAATTTTACACATAATTCGTTGTATGAGTTGATCTTTTTTGCAAAAACGTTGTCATATAAACATTCGAAATGCAGAACTTTCCTAAGTTTATACCACAAACATGACAGAAAATCATTTTTTCAAAATACCACTCATTTGCTTTTTTAAGATATATTTTGAGCATTTAAATATTTATTGATTTTAACTCTCAATTATTAACCATAAATGGTCGAAAATATATTTGATAAGTTTATAGTCAACAGACAGTATATTGAACATTCGAACGTCCCAGTCTTATTATATTTTTTTGTCTTTGATTAAGTTTCAGTTCATTTACAAACATTAATACTTGTATTTTTTAAGAAAAAAAGTGTCAGGGTTCCTACGCTTAATAGGGGTCAGGTTTTGAAACAACAATATTTGTATGCGTTCTATAACGTTGTAGTCGTTCACTGTAAAAATCGCCCCGGTTTTGAGGAGAGAAAAAACGTTTACGTTCTAATATGGTACAGGTGCGCGAAGGATATGGATGTATTTAAATATATGTTTATGGTCTTCCATGGTCTCTTGATTACCTACGTTGTCTATGGTCAGGTAGAAACTTAGTGGTTGCATTTTATGGATGACATGCCACTTATCACCTTTCATTGCCCCAGGTATATATCGCGTAAGCGCTCTTGCAAATATTAGTTTTCTCACCTTACTGGGAAGATAATTCATGGTATTATCCCGAAAAAGACAAGTATGCTCTATAATAGTATTTATTATTTAAGCATATACTGCTTTTTATTTAATATAAGAAAATTACTTTCATCCTTTGTAACGCAGTGTTGATGTACTACATTTATCACAGTTTATTGACCATAGAGTTTTACAGAAGACCATGATATATTCGACTTTGAACTATTTGATGCCAAATTCTGGAGATTATTTGATATATTTTTAAACAGAAAGTAAACTACTAATTGAAATAAACAGTTATCTGGAGCACTACCTTTTAAATAAATATTTGATGTGTTTGTCTGTTTATGATTATAGTTCATGTTTTTTATGAAGTTCGCTTGCGGAACAAAATTTTTAGTATAGTTGTTTCACTAATGATTTTTTTCACAAACGTTTCATTACCAAGTGTATGTCTTACTTACTTAGATATTCCTTAAATGTGTCTTATCTAACATACTGTGTTTTATTTTCTTCCTTAAAAATCATTTATGTATGTTCTATTTGCACGACATTTATTGTGTCCCTCATAAAATACTCCATACACAAGAGTACAACATTCTCTTGTGTTAGAGAAGGATTTTAGGTCACTCAAAAAACAATAAACATTTTCACTTAATTACAGGGTTTTCATTTCTACTATAAACTCCTCGCTTGTCTTCTTGTGTTACAGAATGCTTGTCAAATCCAATCATTGATGTTAACAGTGGTGAATTTTTATTGACCAACCTAATGTCTGTTTTCATTTTTTTTTAAAAACACACATTAAGCACCTTCAAATGTTATACCTCAGAATGGCGTGGTTTGCCACACAAGTCATACGAAGATGCTCAAGTGACAGTGGAATATGTGCCTCTATATGACGAGCGTTATGATGGCAATATTGAGAACATGCATAGGAACAGAGCTGACATTGATGAGGAAAAGGAGATTGAGCAAGCTAAACATATGACAATGGCTTATATTGTCAAGGTATGACAATTTGCTTAGGAATTGTTATTTGATAAAAAGCTTGTACTTTCCCGGAAATTTTTAATGAATTACAGTTAAAACAATTGAGTTGATAATAAATTTTAAATAACTATGGCTGATTTGTTTCTGTTATTCATTTCTTTAATTTCATTATTGACAGTTGATACTTTAAACTAAACGATACTGCAATTTAATTAAATAAACAATTTTGGAATCATTGCTTATAAATGTATATTTGTGTGTACATGATGCAACTAGTATATAACTTTAAATTATTTTTCTACCAGGCCTTTTCCTGGCCATTTTCGAAAAACGCAAATAGGGGATTACACATTTTTTGCACAAAAGTCAACATATTTTGGAAAAACTACTTTAAAATAACTAAATAAGTATTGACATTATAAGACAAATATTGTGTACATTATAGTTACAATGAATTAACTATGTAAGATGTAATTGAAATAAAAGTGAGAAACAATAATTATAGGACACTTCTTTAAAAAAAAAAAATGGAGAATTTCTTTAAATGGGATTTTTGTACCATTTTGCTTTGGGAATGGGTCTGTAAAACACATGTTTAAAACACCTGTTTAGATACGCCAGGAAAAATCCTGTTCACACACTGCCAGTTTTATGTCTGGTTTTTTCAGTTCAAGGAGACTGCACCCAAGGTGGATAGACACAAACTGGAGGCACTCAAAATCCAAAGGTGAGTTCACAACATTTTAATATGTAAAACTCACATAAGATATTGTGATGGGTTTCAAAACTTGTACTAACTGAACTAAAAAAAAAGTAATCTTAATTAAATATATGTGGTTGATAATTTGAGAACATTTATTCTTTTGTGCAAAATATGTCATTTTTATGCCCCCAAAGGTGGGCATATAGTGATCGCACTGTCCGTCTGTCTGTCTGTCCTTCTGTCACACTTTTGCGTTTAGGTTTTGAAAAATTCATAACTTATATGTCCCTTGAGATATAACCTTCATATTTGGTGTGCATGTGTATATGGACAAGGCCTTTCCATACGCACAAACATTTTGACCCCTGTGACCTTGACCTTGAACTTAGGGTCCGCGTTTTGGTTTTGAAATCTGTGTTTAGGTTAGAAAAATTTTCATAACTTCTATCAAAGCTTTTATAGGGGGCATATGTCGTCCTATGGTGACAGCTCTTGTTGTTTCAAATTTGAACACTGAGTACCCTAAAAGCAATTCTTCGAAGTCCAACCATGATGTTCTGTAATATGTCTTTCCTCAATTTAAAATGACTTAATACCAGTGCATGTCAAATCATTTTCAATTGTGCATGTGTCAATTTCTGTATAACATGGTTTATCACACAGTTTTGTCCTTTGTTGTCTACATGGCTGATTAATGTCCTTAAAATGCTTCTACATATAATAAAGAGGCATACACGCGCATATGGACCTGTCACTTTTTATGCCCCCCTTCGAAGAAGAGGGGGTATATTGTTTTGCTCATGTCGGTCCGTACGTCTGTCCGTCCATCAGATGGTTTCCTGATGATAACTCAAGAACGCTTAGGCCTAGGATCATGAAACTTCATAGGTACATTGATCATGACTCGCAGATGACCCCTATTGATTTTGAGGTCACTAGGTCAAAGGTCAAGGTCACGGTGACCCGAAATAGTAAAATGGTTTCCGGATGATAACTCAAGAACGCTTATGCCTTGGATCATGAAACTTCACAGGTACATTCATCATGACTCACAGATGACCCCTATTGATTTTCAGGTCACTAGGTCAAAGGTCAAGGTGACCCAAAATAGTAAATTGGTTTCCATATGATAACTCAAGAACGCCTATGCCTAGGATCATGAAACTTCATAGGTACATTGATCATGACTCGCAGATTACACCTATTGATTTTCAGGTCAAAGGTCAAGGTCAAGGTGATCTGAAAAAGTAAAATGGTTTCCGGAGGATAACTTAAGAACGCTTATGCCTAGGATCATGAAACTTCATAGGTACATTGATCATGACTCGCAGATGACCCCTATTGATTTATAGATCACTAGGTCAAAGGTCAAGGTCAAGGTGACCCGAAATAGTAAAATGGTTTCCGGATGATAACTCAAGTACGCTTATGCCTAGGATCATGAAACTTCATAGGTACATTGATCATGACTCGCAGATGACCCCGATTGATTTTCAGGTCACTAGGTCAAAGATCTAGGTCATGTTGACCCGAAATAGTAAAATGGTTTCCGGGTGATTACTCAAGAACACTTAAGCCTAGGATCACGAAACTTCATAGGTACATTGATCATGACTCACAGATGACCCCTAATGATTTTCAGGTCAAAGGTCAAGGTTATGGTGACTCAACTTAGAAAAATGGTTTCCGGATCATATCTCAAGAATGCTTACGCCTAGGAACATGAAACTTTCTAGGTACATTGATCATAACTCGCAGATGACCCCTATTGACTTTTAGGTCACTAGGTCAAAGGTCAAGGTCACGGTGACTTGACACAGTAAAATGGTTTCCGGATGATAACACAAGAAAGCTTACGTCTAGGATCATGAAACTTCATAGGTTCATTGATCATGACTCGCAGATGACCCCTATTGATTTTCAGGTAACTAGGTCAAAGGTCAAAGTCACAGTGCCAAAAATCGTATTCACACAAAGGCTGCCCCTACAACTGACAGCCCATATGGGGGGCATGCATGTTTTACAAACAGCCCTTGTTTCAGTAAATAGTCTTCACTAGCTAAAATTTGAAAAATGATTTAACAATATATATAATATTAAATACCGCCTCCCACTGTATTTCATAATAGCCGTGCATATTGGCTGCAGTTCATATGCAATTTGTAGGTAGCTGTCAGGATGGTCAATACATATTTTATTGTTATTTGTTAACCACTTTATTTATTGTTTGTCTTTCAGTGGACCCTGGGTAGGGGAGCTAGTTAAGGGCAGGACAGTCACACTGCCAGATGGTAGACAGGTTTGTCAATAGCCTTTGTACTTAAAGTCATAAATAGCTTAATACATGTAAATCTTCATTAAATTCAACATGCCATGAGACCAATATAAGAAGGAACTGTTAAGTTATGAAGCGTTAAATCTTCTTAAGTCTTACTTTATCTCAGTAGTAGTCTTCATAACCAATCTATTACAAGGTCGAAGATTAAACTATTTTTTTGATCGACCAAAAGCTGTGCATATGAAAAAGCCCAGTTGCTAGAATAAATTATTTCAAATTTGCTTTTTTAATGGCTCAAATTTTCAGTCATTGAACATTCATGAAAAAAGTGTTTTCAAGTTTGCTTTCAAACTTAAGCAGGCATAACTGTTTTAACTTTACACACGTCATTTGCTTGTGTTGTTTAGCTGGAGCCTAAAGATATTATTCAAGAAGAGGGTCCGGTTTTGGGACCACTGATAGGTAAGCAAGGATGCTTTGCAGTGCATGTTTGACACTTTCCCACTCAGAAGCAAAGTGAAAATGGCTATGTGCAAACAGCAAAAAAACAGAACAGTCTGCGTGTAACTCGCCATCTGTTCAGGTTTTATGCTGTTTGCTGCTCATCAGTATCTAAGGGTTGGAATACAGCCATTAAAACTTGAATCTAGTAAGAAAGGTATTTAATCAAATTTAAATTTCTATGGGACTACACATGCGTCGAATTACGTATCTAGGTGGTACAGGGTTAATTTAACATAGTAAGCCTTTTTTTATTTTTAACCAGGTTTTTTAACCAGGTTTTTTAACCAGGTTTTCCGAAGGAAAAAACTGGTTATTAGATTGGCGAATGCGGGCGGGCTGGCTGGCTGGCTGGCTGGCTGGCTGGCTGGCTGGCTGGCTGGCTGGCTGGCGGGCGGGCGGAACAAGCTTGTCCGGGCCATAACTTTGTCGTTCATTGTGAGATTTTAAAATCATTTGGCACATTTGTTAACCATCATTAGACGGTGTGTCGCGCGAAAAAATTACGTCAAAATCTCCAAGGTCAAGGTCACACTTTGAGTTCAAAGATAAAAAATAGCCATAAATGAGCTTGTCTGGGCTAAAACTATGTCATTCATTATGAGATTTTAAAATCATTTGGCACATTTGTTCACCATCATGGGACGGTGTGTCGCACGAAAGAATCACGTCAATATCTCCAATGTCAAGGTCGCCACGACTAAAAATAGATTTATTTTAAAACAAACTTACAAAGGGGGTTAATTTTGTTTGGTCATTTCAAAAGTTCAGTTTGAGTTGTCTCCCTTTATCAGATTTTTTTTTCACAATGAAAACCTGGTTTTGTGACAATTTTGTCCCTTGTTATTTTTATTAAAAAGTATAATTGTGTCACTTGAAATTAATCCACAATGGTGATTGTGAAATTGGTTTGCTGTTTTTACTTACTTTTCTGAATATCTATAATCTGCATTTTCATATATTTGGATATATGGTATGTTGAAACATTTGCATTATCTATCAAAGTAACATGTGGTTTCCAGACAGTTATAATACATCTGTATTTACCTGTAACTGGTTCATGCATAATGACAGTAAATTGGACAGCCTATCAATTATGAGAATCTAAAATGATGTCATATTTTGATGTAGTCATGTTATGAGAAAAGGTTATGCAAAATCGGTCAGTGAAATCCTTTTGAAAGAATCAAAGCAAAATGCTTGTAAAAGCTACGCAAACAAAACAAAACAAAAAGTCAAATTTATATTAAATATATGTTTTTATGCGCCCTGATCGAATGATCGGGGGCATATTGTTTTTGGCCTGTCATTCTGTCCCAAAACTTTAACCTTGGTTGCGATATTTATTTTAATATTGTACATAGCAAATTGATATTTGGCATGCATGTGTATCTCATGGAGCTGCACATTTTGAGTGATAGAAAGGTCAAGGTGACTGGTCATCCTGCAAGGTAAAAGGTAAAAAAAATTAAAGCGGCACATTAGGGGGCATTGTGTTTCTGACAAACACATCTCTTGTTTATTTACTTGTTATCATAAATATATATTAACTTATTGTCTATGAGCACTTCATGTATTGAAATAAGATTAGTACTCCATATACCGGTAACTGAAGCAAATCATGGGTTTGGTGTCAAACAGTACAAACATTACATTCCTTCAGGAGATCTATACAAAGTTTCAGTATGCTCAAACTTTCAATTATCCTGTATGTAAACACACAAATAATTTCCTTTTCAGTGTTAGAAGTGCCTTGTGAGGCCTACCTGACTTCCCTGTTGACCTCCCCCCTTCACAACCTTCCTTCACCTGATATCATCGTGCACATCACCCCACAGAGCATCATAGACGACCCCAGATACCAGAGCTTCATGAAACGGTAATTGGGGATGTGTATCAAATGTTTGTATGTTTATAATGTAATTTTGAACTATACTGTTTTGTTGAATTATATGCTATTGTTTAACTTATTAGCTATTATTTACCATATGTTGTTGATTTGTACAGTAAAAATTGCATCCCGAGGCCCATGTCCGTTGAATTATATGGTATTGTTTAACTTAACTATTATTTACCATAGGTAGTTGATGTGTACAGTAATAATTGCATCCAGAGGCCCATGGCTGTTGAATTATATCATATTTTTATGCCCCCGGAGCGAATGATCGGGGGTATATTGTTTTTGGCCTGTCTGTCTGTCATTCTGTCTTTCTGTCCCAAAACTTTAACCTTGGTTAAAGTCAAGGTTAAAGTTTTGCAATAACTTTTGCAGTATTAAAGACAGCATAGTGATATTTGGCATGCATGTGTATCTCATGGAGCTGCGCATTTTAAGTGGTGAAAAGTCAAGGTCATCCTTCAAGGTCAATGGTAAAATATATGGCTTCAAAGCGGCGCAACAGGGGGCATTGTGTTTCTGACAAACACATCTCTTGTTTAACTTAACTATTATTTACCATAGGTTGTTGATGTGTACAGTAAATACTGCATCCCGAGGTCCATGGCCGTTGAATTATATGGTGTTGTTTAACTTAACTATTATTTACCATAGGTAGTTGAGGTATTGCATCCCGAGACCCATGGCTATATTAAAATGATAAGAAAACTTTAAAAAAATGTACACTTACCAGGTCATTTATTATAAAGCTACGACTGTCGTCACCTGATTCTCAATGAAGCGGCCGAAATGAGCTACCTTCCCGAACTCCACAACGCATGTGGCATACGTAACCACATTCATGGAGATATATTCCCCCTACCTCGTGGGTACTCGTTCACGAGACCGTCTATAGCAGAGGACACCAACACTGTATATGGTTGCTACCATTTGAATTACATGATGAGGCCGTATAGTTCGAAGGGATTTCATTGGTATGTGCAATATATGATCGCACGTTTTTTTCAATGGGCACTCTACTTTGAAATTCTCATTTAACCAGGGGATAAGAGTATAATGGAGACTAATTCACCTTTATTTTTGATGAAGGATTCAAAGTAAATTGATTCAATGCTACAGCTATGTGAAATCATTAAACACTGAAATGCAGACTATCGTTTTTCAACTCGAATCTTGATTGAAGTGGATTTTAAGGTGTATAATCTTTTTGCTTTATTAAAATCAAAGGCCCATACATTATTAAATCTAATGACAGTTATTTTTGTTTTGTTTATTGTAGTTCCATTTAATGGCAGTTTCCCTCAGACAAAAAATCTTAAATTTTCCCCAAATAGTGTCTTCTCTTTTGAAAGTTAATGAATACACAAAAAATGTCCGATATGATCATAAAAGAAGTGAAGAGAATAAAATATAAATAGATCAATCTTAAAATGTTTGAAGACTTAACATTATTCAAAACTGAATGATTCTGGCTTTAACAATTTTGATACTTTTCACAACTAATTTACCAAATTTTTGTGCTTAACATGAAACTTTTCAAACAAAAAATCACTGAATAAATTCATGCCACCCATTCATATGCAGTGACTGGATTCCACAGTTTGATGCTCACAAAATAAATTCATGCCACCCATTCCAATGCATTGACCAAATTTCACAGACGCTCACAAAATTAATTCATGCCACCTATTCCAATGCAGTGACCAGATTCCACAGTTCCATGCAGGCAAGGCAATGGAGGTGGCGAAAGAGAAGATTATGGAAGACGTCCGAAAGCTGAACAGGTCTGGCGGCAGCAGTAAAGAGGAACACAGCAAGGAATGGGTGGACAAAGCGATGGAAAGGTTTAAGCTTAAGCTGAAGAATGGTGATGCAGGTATGTGTGCAAGGTATTTTAGCGCATCATTAACCCTTTGTATGGTGGGAAAGTTGTCGTCTGCAAAAATGTCACCTGCTGAATTTCTATAATTAGCATTTTCTTTGATTTTTTTTCAAAGAATACTATCAGAATAGCAAACAGTTTGAATCTTGATGAGACATCACGTTCTGTGGCGTCTCATCTGGATCCAAACTGCTTGCAAAGGCCTTCAAAATTCGGTTCCAGCACTGGAAGAGTTAAATAAAATCAAATTTAAACTCTTTACTTGTGTCGTAAGGTCAGAACTCTCTACAACTTACAAGAAATCGTTAAATATGAAGTCTTTGTGTTGTAATAATAATACTTTTCTTGTGTGCTAAGCCTCAGAAGAAACTTTGCTGTATACCAACCTGACTTAGTGTTCCCTTTAGAATTATTGTTGGCAGATCATGATGATGTTACAATGATGTTCAAGTTACAAAGTTAAGCTTTAACTTACAATATTTAACCAGGTTTTCCGAAGGAAAAAACTGGTTATTAGATTGGCGAATGCGGGCGGGCTGGCTGGCTGGCTGGCTGGCGGGCTGGCTGGCTGGCTGGCGGGCTGGCGGAACAAGCTTGTCCGGGCCATAACTATGGCGTTCATTGTCATCTTTTAAAATCATTTGGCACATTTGTTCACCATCATTGGACGGTGTGTCGCGCGAAATAATTACGTCGATATCTCCAAGGTCAAGGTCACACTTTGAGTTCAAAGGTCAAAAATGGCCATAAATGAGCTTGTCCTGGCCATAACTATGTCATTCATTGTGAGATTTTAAAATCATTTGGCACATTTGTTCACCATCATGGTACGGTGTGTCGCACGAAAGAATCACGTCAATTTCTCCAATGTCAAGGTCGCCACGACTAAAAATATCTTTTTTTTTGTAAACAAACTTACAAAGGGGGTTAATTTTGTTTGTTCATTTCAAAAGTTCATTTTGAGTTTTATCCCTTTATCAGATTTTTTTTTCACAATGAAAACCTGGTTTTGTGACAATTTTGTCCCTTGTTTAATTTTAGAATATTCAAACCTCTCAATCTTATTCTTCATATGGATCATTTTTTTAACGAATCTTTTAGTAACGTGTCTGCAATTCTGCATGATACCATGTACAGGAGGAAACACAATTTTAGCAATTATTTTTTAACTCTTTACCACATAGATACGTATTTTGATGCAATTGTAGGCCCTTAGAAAGTTAAATTTAATTAAGACCTTTCTTTCTATGTTCAAGTTTTTAAGGCTTCATTGCTAAACAATAGATACCGATGAGCAGTAAATAGTATAAACCTGAACAGACTGCGAGTTACTTCAGGTTTTTTTTCCCACTTTTTGGGGAGATAGCCCATGGCTTTGGAATTGGGAATTTTATCAGCATTTTCATGAAATTGGGAAAATAAATTCATTAGCCTTTTTTTCCACACGAAAAGTCCACTGATTAGGGAAATACTAAATTTGATTTAACTCTTTATAATCATTCAACTTAAAAGAAAAAATCATATAAAACTTTGTTAGATGTAATTGAATTAAAATTGAGATAAAAAACACATAAGACTTCTTTCTAAAAAAAAAAAAAAAATTTTTTTTTTTTTTTTGGCAATTGGGAATTTTTAGCAACATTTTGGGGAAAAGTATACTTTTTGGGATTGGGAACATAGCCAAATTTCGGCTATAAAATCGGGCAAAAAAACCCTGTACTTGCAGGCTGTTCTGGTGTTATGCTGTTTGCACATAGCCATTTTCACCTTATGAGTGGGAGAGGGTTAATTGTATTCTTGGAAAAAATGTTATTTATCTAATTAGCATAACAAACATATTAGTATATTATTTGGAAAATATTGATAAGCCAAAAGGCTTTAAATTTTTAGTCGCTTGTGAATGACAATTTGTTTATGCCAATTTCTTTGTAGATGAAAGGTTTACAATAAGAATGAATATACACATTAATATTTTCCATCCCTACAGCGCCTATATTTGATAAAGACTATCCAGAGATAACATTTATTGGCACGGGCCGGGGTCTGCGAAACCGTCACAAAAAAGAGGGGCATCAGGAATCCTTGTTACTTTAAGGTACCCTATGATCATAAGCAGCCATGGGCTGACTGCTATTGAAACTGTTGATAAAACTATAATTGAGTCGTCTTCTGAGAAAACTGGACATAATGCATGTGCGTAAAGTGTTGTCCCAGATTAGCCTGCGCAGTCCGCACAGGCTAACAGGGACGACACTTAACGCTTTTATGGTATTTTTAGTTTAAAGGAAGTCCCTCCTTACCGAAAATCAAGTTTAGGTGGAAAGTGTCCTGATTAGACTGTGTGGACTGCACAGGCTAATCTGGGATGGCACTTTACGCACAAGCATTATGCCCAGTTTTCTCAGAACGCGACTCAATTTGTCTCCTATATAGATGATAATTCACTTTTGAATGTATGTTCGATTGTTTAAACAATGCATAAAGTGTTTGAGTGCATTAATATTCTTAATAGAATAGAATCCTCATCCAATGGGTTCACACCATGTGCTCCAAGGTGCAAGATTATGAAATATTCATAAAACCTACTCATGTTTAACGCATTAAGGCCTAGTGGACTCTCCCATCCTTCTAAATTGGATCAATTTATTTCCAAAATTAGGGATGTCTAGTATATTTATTTCTATATTTAAAATATTTTTTATTGAAATTCCTTTAAGCAAACAGCGCAGAACCTAGTGAGATGCCGCATCATGTGGCGTCTCATCTGGGTCTACGCTGTTTTCCAAATCCTTTTTTCTAGACGCTAGGCATAAATGGGTTAATGTTATAAATGTTCTGTAATTACCTGACTTCAGTAAGTCTATTCCATTTCATTGTCATCCTTTTGTAAGCAGTCTCTGGCCAGAATTCAGAGTTGTGTGATTTTCCACGACTATAGTCTATAATAAACACCACCTTTTGATGTTTTCAGACAGAATGAGTACATGTTGTTAGACTGTGGTGAGGGCACTCTCCATCAGATGATAACCATGTACGGAAGGGAGAGAACCAATCTGATTCTTGCGCAAACCAAAGCTATCTTTGTGTCACATCTGCACTTCGACCACCATGGGGTAAGGCTATAATGTTCTTGGTTAGGGTTGGCCGACATTGTTGAAAAGATATGCAAAGATTAGTCTTGTGATGTGGTAACTTATTCTCTTTTAATACAGATTTCGTGCCTTTTGACCCATTTTGGCAAGTAGGGCTTGCTGATAAAGGAATTCTGAGCATTTTGGCTTTTATGATGATTTCTTTGATGATGTTTTCTAAAATGATATTTAAACATAGTTATCAATAAACCAAAGGCTTCTGTTATATGGACATGTATCCTGATAGCTATAGTCTTATCACTGCCCATGAAGACTTAAAATTGATTCTTTCTCTATTTCTTTCTTTTCTACTGCGGTACATTATACTATTCTGTTGGCAGGGATTGTTCTCCATTTTGAGAGCAATTCGTGAAACTCGTGCACAAGATTCAGGAGTTAGACAGCGACCCTTGCTGTTGGCCCCCTACTTCCTCCTCAACTGGATACGACTCTATTCCAAGCATGTCCTCGACATTTCACAAGACTTCGAGTATGTTAAGGGTAAAATTGAGTGTCTAATTTGGTGAACGATTCACTAATTTGAGCTGTAATGTACATTAATGGGTTACAGTTTATTGTATGCTTTTGTTTGTTTTTATGCCCCCGAAGGAGGGCATATAATGATTGCACTGTCCGTCTGTTTTTCCGTCCGTCTGTCTGTAAGTCACACTTTGTGTTTAGGTTTCGAAAAATGCTCATAACTTCTATGTCGCTTCAGATGTTACATTCATATTTGGTATGCATGCGTATAAAGACACGGCCTTTCCATACGCACACACATTTTGACCCTTTTAACCTTGACCTTGAAATTAGGGTCCGCATTTAGGTTTCGAAAAATGCTCATAACTTCTATCGAAGCGTTCATCAGGAGCATATATCATCCTATGGAGACAGCTCTTGTTATAACTTGCAATGAGGATTTTTCAGATAACGATTCTATTATGATGAAGAAAAAGAGGATGATAATGAAGAGGTATAATATAAAGATGCTGTTGATGTTTGTGATGATGAGGAAGTAGAAAAAGTTGATAATAAGTATGGTGATGATGCGGATGATAATTATGATAATGGTGATAGTGATGATGATGCAGATGAGGAGAAGGATGATACAGATGAGGACGATGATGAGGATGATGGTGATGATGCAGATGAGGATGTATATGCATATGGCGTTGATGATGAGGATGATTATCATCTTGCTTACAATTATAGTAACTTTTTGTAGGAATTTCAAATATTTTAAAGAATGGTTCACAAATCTTGTCATATTTATTTGCAACATAAATTTATAATGGTTAGTATTATTTTTTATTTTATTTTATACAAGTAGATGGTTTTAAACAAGTGCAAACAGATACATGAGAGTCTTTTCTGCAGGTTCATCCCCCACAGTGTTTTACTCACTACAAAACACACTGCACGGGAAGGCTTGTTACAACAAGTCAAGACAAGGCTTTGCTTGACTGATGTAAGTGTTGAACATTAATAACTTTTTTAATGTTCAAAGCTACCAACATCATTGTTAAATATCTTGTGAATTAAAAAATGCCCATGGTATATATGTCTGGTTTAATCAAACATAAGCTTGCTACCTAAGTTGACCTCATTGCATTGGATATTGGGAATGTCACATTTAAAATTGTATTTCGGACCTGCTTGGTGTTGTATGTATTATGGTCAATTTTATAAATTCAATTTGTTAATAGCAGGGTAATTTTCAGGGGTCCTGTCAATAAAAATGGGGGTCCCAATAAATATGCTGGCTGCACAGTGTCAAAGTCAATCAGTTAAAAGTATAGTAATCGATTATTTACGTAAACAATAGCCGAGAAATAACACACACCTATACAATTAAAGATTGTATTTATTTGTATAGTTTAATCTTGCTTGCAAGATAATAAGCTATCGTAACCTCAGTAAGCTTTTCTTTCATAGCGACATAAATAGCTTACATTTACGCAATGTAATCTCAATTCGGGACTTGGCACCTAGCAACAGCAGGTGCGCGATAACACCATTGTTCGATAAATCAACAAGCGAGACAACTCGTACATCCTTCTAGAACATAACGTACTGCAGTTGTCCTTCAGAGTTTCTTGTTGATATTACGAGAACCAATACGTCAAAATGATTTGCGTCCCATGGGACGCAAATTAACAAATATGATGGGTCCTGACTGGCATTTTATGCGTATTTGAAGCAGAATATCGCGTCCCGTAAAATCCTGTTAATAGTGTTCAGTTCTTTGTATTGTGAAGAAGAGTTATCTGTGTACAAGGAGGTGTATAAGCAGGCTGGAAATGCTTTATATTGAACAATATAAAAAAACTTGCAAATGTTATTAAGCTTGAATATGATGGCATGCAGGGATATGAGTCTGAATGAGCTGTCCAGCCCATTGCACATACAATTTGTGCAAAGCTCCTAGCTTTTGAAAGAAAAACCTATGTTCGTTATACTAGAAGTATTAAAAGTACACAAATGGGCAAATGTGATCAAATGTTAGGTAATAACCCGGGTATGCTGGACATTGTGTTTTATTTCTTATTAACATAACATGGATGTGGGTTGAGGGGAGGGGCCTCCCTTTTTAATCATTGATTTTAACAATAACATGTATCTGAATATAGTTCCAATTGGAATTCTTGGTTTCACAGCTACAGCTATGCCAGGTATTGCACACAAAGTCATCTGCGGGACTTGTTATGCAACACAATGATGGCTGGAAGTTGGTTAACTCCGGAGATACCATGCCATGTGAGACTCTGGTGAAGGCAGGTTGGTGTTGTTTTCAATACTCCTGGTGTTTACCGACCTTATTTCATTTATACGGTATCCAATTATTAACCCTTTACCACTTAGATACGAATTTGTACACATGTTTAGTCCATTAGAAAGTTATATTAAATTTCAGACCTTTTTTACTAGATTCAATGTTTATGCCCCCATATCGAAAGATTGGGGGTATATTGTTTTTGTCCTGTCTGTCATTGTATGTGTCCGTTAGTGTGTCCCAAAACTTAAACCAAAATTTTAACCTTCTTCATAAATTTTGCAATATTGAACGTAGCAACTTGAAATTTGGCATGCATGTGAATCTGGCAGAGCTGCACATTTTGAGTGGTGAAAGGTCAAGGTTATCCTTCAAGGTCATAGGTTAAAAAAATAAATTCAAAGTGGGCTATTAGGGGGCATTGTGTTTCTGACAAACACATCTCTTGTTTAAGGCTTCATTTCCAACCCTTAGATATTGATGAGCAGCAAACAGCATAAAACTCGCATGCTGTTCTGGTTTTATGCTGGTTGCAAAAGCCATTTTCACTTTGCTTCTGATGGGGGGAAAGGTGTCAATTCAAACAGCAGAATTGTGAATTCAGTGGTAAAAGTAGCAACAATTTAAGTAGTACTAAAGTGAAAGTACAGAAGTACCGGTAGTGCTCGTATTAGTAAGGTAAGAAGTAGCAGCAACATAAGCAGTGACATCAAAATTATAATTTCATTTGAATAAAAAAAGAAACTGAATCTTTAAATATACAGATTAGAAGCAAATTGATTATTTTGTTTTAGATTTGCACATATTGTGTACATGCCATGCTTTATCAGACTGGATTAATCTAACCAGTAAATTATCATATTTTTGGATCTTCTTTTTTAGCTCGGCTGTTTTCGGAGAAAACCCGAGGAATTGTCATAGCCAGCTCGTCGTGTTGTGTCATATCCTTTGTCGTGTTGTCTGCCGTCCGTGTCGTGCTAAAACCTTAACATTTTGTCAAGGTTTTGAACATTGGCTCTAAAATCAAAGTGCTTTCACCTGCAACTTTGAAACTTCATATGTAGCTGCACCTTGATGAGTTCTACATGCCACACCCATATTTGAGTCACTAGGTCAAAGGTCAAGGTCACTGTGACCTCTAAAAAAAAAAATCTGACAAACTTTCATTTCTTTAAAAATGCACCTGAGCGTGGCACCCGTTATGCGGTGCTCTTGTTTTTAATTATCCTTAAATTAGGATATGTTTGTTTCTTTTCAGGCAGGAATTGTGATATATTGATCCATGAAGCCACATTTAACGATGTCGAAATTGACCATGCTTTGAAAAAGCATCATTGGTATGTACCCTTGCAAGCAGCTGGTTAGTTCTCCCCAACCTGGTCGGCAGGGTAACTGGGGGGAACTTAAGTTGAATCTCCGATGCGTCTGTTTGTTCTTCTTTTCATTTGTGTGTCCGTCCAAAGGGATAACTCAAAAAGTTTGTTGTAAGTACGTTTTACGACAGAACATAATTATGGTTTGTATGGTTACAGAAATAATAACAAACTAAGGTCTGGATCCTGAAATTATTGAAAAAGTTCTTAAGCTAGATTAATGAAATTTGGAATGTAGATAAAAAGACAGATGATCAATACATGTATCCACATTATGCCAGTTGTGTTTTTTTCGTCTGACAAAAATTGAGGTTGCCTCAGTCACCGATGCTATAGGTTCAGAAATAATTGAAAACTAAATTCTGTTACCTGCAATACCTCATCACGTAAGTAAGCTAGGTTAATAAAAACTTGATGTTTTTATAGAGTGGCATATGTGTATAGAACACAATATGAGACATGCTTTCTAATTCAGTTTTGTCCAAAAGTATGTCAGTCTGTATGCTAATAAGAAAAATCTCGATCTCACAATAACTAAAAAAATACGTATGATAGACTGATAAACTCAGTACATGTATTTGGAACGAGGGTCATGACATGTGGTGTTAATGCACGTTATTCCATTTTTTTTGTCAGACCAAAAATGTGATTGCAAGTGTTACAGATATTAGTAAAAACTTTGTTATAATGTTTGTGAGCATAATATTTCGCCCAAGTTTGCAAAGTTACAGATATGAGTGACAACTTGGTGATAATGTTTGTAGACAAAATAATTTGCCCTAGTTTGATAACCAACCAGATCACCTGAAGTGCATCTGAATTATGGCCCTTGAATTATAAAAAAAATGATGTCATTTTAACCTCTTTGCTCTTAATAATTTAAATCAGTTCATCTTGATTCTTTTGTGGGAACAATAAGTTGGCAGTTTTTGCTTTCCAGAAAGTTGACCTTTAGTGCTTATAAATGTATTATGGCCAGTGCATAATCAAAAAGTTGCCACTTACCGGTGAAGATCTTAAATATTAAAAAAAATCCACCTTTTGTAAGTAGCTTTTCCATTTCTGTTTACAGTGTAACCAGTGAGGCAATACTAGTTGGCAAAAAGATGGCTGCCAAGTACACTCTGCTCACCCATTTTTCGCAGAAAATGCCCAACATACCAAAATTCACTGCCTTGTTCACAGAAAACGTTGGCTTTGCATTCGATCTTATGACGGTAAGCTTTTCTGTCTTATTGTTAGTCTGCACAATGTGGCTCTGACACTATACTTTAGTTCTGGGTGTCTTTATAATAACATGCTATTTTAACACTACAATTATTTCCTATATCCTTATTATTTGTATATATGGGCACTGAAATTATTTAATTGCCTGAAATTATGTAATAGGTAAGCATATTCCATCAAAAGGCTTTTAAAGTACTGGTTTCAATTCATACATAGAGGAAATATACTTGCATTTTATTGTTTTATCATATTGTTGTAGATAAAGCCCAATCAATTACATCTTCTATACCACATGAAGCCATTCTATGAGAGCCTGTATGGAGCACACATTGAAGCAGCGGACACGAAAAAGAAGTATTTGAAAGTGAAGCAAACTGAACCCGCTGATGGCTCTAAAGAAAGTCTGGCAGAGGGCGTGGCAGCTACAGTTGAAGACTTGGAGGAAGTGCTGAAGAAAAGACTGGCAATGATTAAGAGCTGGACATGTGTAGATGGGGAGGATACAGGCAGAAGTGTCAAGGGTGTGGGTGCAGAATCGGATGAAAAGAAGGTTGCAAAGGTTGACAAGAATTTGGAACAAGTGTGTGAGAGTTCTAAAGAGTTTAAAGACTTGAACCTTGGTGCTGGTGAAGAACATGGGAAAAATGGTGATTGTTCTGTTGATAGTTATAAGATTAGTGAAGATTCTTTGATTCAGAACACGAAGGTAGATCAGACTGAGAAAAGAAAACATGGTGAATTGCAAAAAGATGTAAAACGTTCTAAGGTTGAATGATAATATTTTTTATGAAAATTCGGTTAATGAATTGAACATAAAAAATGAAAACAATTTTCTGTTGATAAGTTAAATAAATGTATTCGATATTTGGGTTGCACTTCTACTGGTATTACTAGAAATATACGCTTTGACTTAACTTTTCAGTTGAATTTCATTTGTTTCTTGCATGAAAGTCCCGATAAAGAAATTATTGTTACTTTAATTAATTTGTATAGTCGCTGCTGGTGTTTTATCAAATACGGTTAAAGGCTATAAGGCTAAACAATATAAACAGTTTGTGAGCTACCATATATTTGGACTCGCTTTTAATTTCAGAACTACATGTACATGGCTTTAGTTTGAGTGGTAGATTGAGAATTGTGTCTTACTTACCAGTTACTTTTTACATATACTTGCAAATTATAATATTTAGATTTTACCGAAAAACTGATCAGTTAAAGCAAATTTTAATTTAAATGCCGGTAGCTAGTTGACAGCAGTTGCTGTTGATAACTAAGATATAATGTTTTTAGTAACAACTGCGGGGGATTTGACATGACATTGGGCCACTTAATTGTAAGCGTGGTGAAACTTTGGCACACTTTTGATGATGTAATGTTTTTTATAATGACAAGCGTCCATGATTCTTTTATTAGCAAGTCTTGGAAATCATACGATTAATTAGCACCAAATTGAACAACTTGTTAACTATTGAAAAGTTAACAAATGAAGGTCGGTAAATTAAACGGTTACTTTCAAATGAAAGTATAATGTGTCCCCCCTGTGGCTGTAACACTGGTTATGTTGCACTAGACAATATATAAAGAGATGTCAACAGTTATCCGCAAGTTCCGTGTACCTTGAAGACTTTTCATATGAACGTTGTATTTAAGTATTGGAAAAAAAGAGAATACACTTTGAAGAACAGCCACCTTGATAAAGGCGATTTTAGTGTCAAAGGTCAATGCCACGTGGGCACAAAATCTTCCATTTAGAAGCAGTGCTGTTTAGGTGGTAGATGATATCAGTTGAGGGTTCCGACCAGCACTTTGATTTATTTTATATATGCCAAGTCGGTATAATTGTTTTTAAACCATTTAAAAAAATGCAATTGTAAAAGCATTTCATGACCCTGTTCACAAATAGGAAAGTCTGTGAACCAGCTGTTTTAATTTTAAATATGGTATAAATCTTTTTCTTGCACTGACAGCGCAATCTGTTTAAAATACCCGAAAGGGGAGTTCAACAGTATCCGAAGATAGTAGATAGATGATTATTCATTTTCGCATGATGTTCATTATTAGATCTATTCCAGCAAGTTTTTTCGCCCTTTAAAGGAACCTTTTCACAGATTTTGGCATGTATTTAACATTAAACAGGTCCGTTTAATTTACCGACCTTCATTTGTTAACTTTTCAATAGTTAACAAGTTGTTCAATTTGGTGCTAATTAATCGTATGATTCAAGAATACAATTTTTAAATAAGTAACCCTCAACTAAGCTCGTACCACTGACCCTATGAGTGAAAAGTCTACCACTTAGACCACTCGGCCATCCGTGCTCATACTATGCAGGATGTATTATATACTTTATATAAGCAATCCTGAATCCTCGTAGTTTAACAAAATATAACTACACCAACAGAACTCTCCAAATGTTTCGCGTTGCAACGCTTTATAATTTTCAGATATTTACATCGTCAAAAGATGCATATAATGGCTATTTTTATTTTTTTTATTTATTATTTATGTTTTCTCACAACTAAAACGAATATCTGCAAATCTAAAACAGTTGTTTTTATTTGGTAAATTTACTAAAACGTGAAAAGGCCCCTTTGATAACCTCTATTTTATAGAGAAATAATGTTGTCGCATATCAAGTAGAACATCACCATAATGTACGAGATATATAGTTATATGTATAGTGGTATTTAGTTAGCTTAAGTTATGTAGAGCTAAAAGATTATAAGTAAATCGATTGCTACTAAACGAGAGTATATAATTATCTTCACCTATCACATTAAGCTTAGTGACGTGAAGTTGAAGTCATTTAGTAATTGTGACGTCAACGTTATAATGCTGCGTTTACATTATGTTCCCGGCAGCCAAGGCAGTCCCGTTTGCTCGAAACGTATCGCGCCGTGTGACTGTTGCAATTGTTGACCTTAAATCCAAAGTTTGCTAGGTTGTGCCAATATTCCTCACGGTTTATCAAGGTATCCTTGACGTGCCGTCGAAGCGAAAGCGCGGCCCTTCGACGGTGCGCTTAGTTTTCATACACGGATCTATAAATGTTGCTTAAAGGTACGATGCCTTCTGTTAAGTTCCCGTACGTTCTTTGCGTTTGTCGTTCATTTGTCACGTTCTGTCAAGGTACCGTGCGGATCAAACGTGGACATCCGAGAGGTTTCGGGCATGACGTACCGTTGTTGAGACCGTACAACAACTCAACTAGCCGTAACGCATGTCTGCAAAACGGGTCGGAATAAACACGTAGCAAAACGGCTGTCAATTATCCCAGCTTGCCATGGTAATCCTGACAAAACGTATCAAAACTTGATAGAAACATAACATGTCGGTGTATCATAGAGTACGGACCCTTTTCGGGTTCTGTTACGGCCTGCTACGTACTGTAAAGTTTTGTTGCGGTTAAAAAGTTCTATCACGTTTCTCATTTCCGTCGTGGCTGCCGTGGCAAAGTTTTGACAGTTTATAATTTTGGCACGGCAACCCCGGTATGTCACGTTTGGCTATCCCGTTCCCATACGTTGCCTCACGTTCATCCCGTTTCCTCCACGTCGGCCCGAAACGTGATTGCCGTGGTCGCCGGGAACATAGTGTAAACGCAGGCAGCATTAGGGGTAATGCCATCGGTTACCATAACGCGGCATAACATAGAAGCAACCATGGGGGACTACACGCATAATTTGAGTGCGAAATACAGTAATTATTAATTTTGTAACAATCAATCGAATGGAATCAATTCGGAGAAGAGGACGTACACCCACATTACCAGGTATGCCTAAGTTAATATTTGATGATATGATGTTGTTAACTGCTATGCAGCGAGTCCAGAATAATTGTAGCACAGGTGCTTGAACAATTTTGTTGGTCCTTATATATATATAAAGAGAAAAGGTATCCAACGATGATTTCACAGGTGTTTTGAATAACACTATGCAACAGCATGAAAGATCAAACAATGCACACAGTACTCTGTTTCTCTTTAAATGTTGTCTACTAATAGTAACATTCCAACAAAACTGGGACTGTCGCACGTTTTCGTTGCGGGCGGTCATAAGGTTTTAGCGCAATTTAACTTTCAGATATGTCTTTAATTTATTATTTTGTGGAATACTTAATAAAAATAATTATTTTTGATGAACAAAACAGAGGTAGTCGCAGCGGGACCCGCAGAAGAAAAATGTCAAATATGTGATAGTATATTTCAGACAGTACGAACTTGTATATTAACAATAATGGAACATGTTTTATTATAGGGATAATACAAGTTTTCGAGGGCATGATCATCTTCGGGCGCACTCGGACAGAGACGAATTTTGAGAGCGCCCGCAAATGATCATGTCCGAGTATAGTAGCAAAAAACCGTTTATTTCATATGACGTCATACGGTTCAAGGACAGTCAATACTGCCAATATATTGTCAATGAAGTATTTCCAGCATACAGCAGGGACGTTGAAGGTACATGAACACTTACATTTACAGCATAGTCTTTTGAAAGTGTTGAGTAAATAACCTTAACTTCATTGACGTTGCCAATAAAGCTGTTGTCAAGAGAGTGCATATGGTATAATGTGAAAAGTGGATTTAAATATTCATTGCCTTTATCCCTGCATGCATGAGGAAACTGGTGCTTATTCAGTTCCCTATTTATGCTTGAAAAGTCGTCGAAGGCTGGAATTATTAACAAACTTCGTTGAATCCAATGAAAAATGGGAATTAACTGCGCGTGGACCAGTTTATGGATATGAAAAACACATAACAGGGCTTGAACGGCACGTGAATCGCCTTGTTAATACACGATTTCTCCCGTTCAAGCCCTCCTTTTGCCAAGTTTCTGCAACCCGCCAGAGGGCATTATAGATCGAGTTTATGCAATAACATAGGGATAATACACGTTTTCGAAGGGATGATCATCCGTGGGCGCTCGAAAAATCCGTTTCAGGAGGCAGGAACGAATTTTGAGAGCGCCCGCAAATGATCATGTCCGAGAAAATGTGTATTTTTGCTATTATTGGATAAACAAATAACACATACCAAAATAAATTAAAATAACATTGAAAACAATATGTTCAATTGTTCATTCTACATCGACAAAATAATTCGATTATTTCATATGACGTCATACGGTTCAAGGTTGTGTTTTACATATGCCTCACTCTGTCATCATCAGAAATGATGAGGCTTTACCTTCGGATAGGCAGTTTTGGATTTAAAATGTGTCTAAACAGTGGATTAATGCAAATTTGAAATGCAGCCGCGCAAAGTAAGAAATAATGAATTATTTTGGAATTTACTGGTCGTGACGGAAAAATGTATCGTTAGAATAAGTGCTTGTTTTCATAGATGTTTCTTTTGTATAACTAGATGTCTGCAGGTCTATCTTAATTATTTCGTTCCAACTAAATTTTCTTAAAGTTTATACTGCCAATATATCGTCACTGAAGTATTTCAAGCATACAGCAGGAACGTTGAAGGTACATAAACACTTACATTCATACCCGTAGCCGGGGGGGGGGGGGGGGGGGGCGGTGGGTGCGTTCGCACCCGATGTTTTTGGACGAGTAAAAAAACGAATACATGTGGCACCCAACTTTACCAGACGCAAAAACTGTTATTTTTTCCATGAACCCAATGAGTATTCTTATTTAAGCGTTAAAGTAATGTTGTATTCACCATATAATCAATTTGTCGATTAAGTCATTTCCAAGATGACGCGTGATTTTTATTTACAAGTTTTAACCAAAAAATTGTTGAAATCAACAGAAAGTGTGACTGCAAAATTTTAGAAGATCTAAGAAGCAGGTCCCGGAAAAATGGAATTTGAATCTTTGTTACAAATAGATATTTGTTTTCTGTATAATGCAACATTATAAACCTTGCACTCTAATCCGTATAAAATCGATACTTATTTATAGATATTTGATACTAAATGAGTGTTTGGTAACTTTTGTTATCGTTATTAATGTCTGTTAAAGCTATAACAGTAATAGATATCATAACAAATTGTTGAAGCCTACTTATTGTGGTTTGAAATCCCAGTCCAATAACCTTTTCCGACAATTATCTAAAAGGCTGGAAAAACAATTTGATTAACTTGAATAAATAAATAATCTTATAAAAAAGAAAATACATTTTAGATGTTTATTAACGGAATGTTATGTCAGTTTCCGAAAATGACTGAAATCAAAGGACACTATTGCCGAAGACTTATGAGTCACTGGTTAATACCTTTGCATTATACCACGTTTTATAACAATAACACATTGTGCACAGCATTTTCGACAGACTGCGTTGTCTTTTTGTTATATCCCCGTACAACCCTTAATGGTTATCCAGCAAAAATATATCAGCTATGCTCAAGTCATAATAAAAAAAATTTAATGACAAGAAAACAAATCATTGTTACAAAGCAATATGGCTGTTTTGTAGTTCACCAACACTAAGTTAATGGCATCTGTTCTGCTCCACTTTCCACAATGTTTTAATTGTCAAACTTGACACTATATATATAGGCATGTCCTACTCTTAAACAGTTGTTATAATGAAATTAAAACGTTATAACATATGATCAGATGGACGTTATCGTTTAATTTTCATCAACTGTTAGCATATATTGAGACCATAGGGTCAGTAGTTTGTGGTTATAGGGTCTTAATGAAGCCTGAGGTGTTATATGTTTCTGAAATTCGTTAAGAAAAAAAGATAACTTATTTGTTAAAAATAGTTTGTTTTTTTAAAGTAACCAGCATCGTCGAAATAAACCACTGTGGAATAAAAAAGGTGTTTTAAATGTTTGTACAGAAAAGAAATGTTCTATATAGTTGTTGTTTATTTGTTTACAGACATGAGTTTCCAATTAAGATAAACCCCACATGCGTTGATGTTGAGTTCAATTTGATTTGGGGCGACCGGCCTGAAAATACACGTTCTTTTGTGCCAGATGTTTTTGCGTGAAACGCAATATGAACATCATCTTTTTTTGACGTTCTCACCAGACTGTCAATTCAATTGACAGAAAATGTGTATAATCAGCAGGTGATATGAAATGCATATTGCAGTCTTGATAGGGACGAACTTAGCATAGTGCATCTCGCAAGGAACGTTGGTAGAGTTTTGCAGGACTGTGACTTGCTTGACCACGTGGACGAGATTAGAGCTAACACTCTTTAATAGAGCTTCCGTATTTTCTGTAAAATGATCAATACATTTCCAATTATGAGTTTTGTTTGTTTTTGTCAATTACAGTCCACAATGCCCAAAAGGTATTCTCAAAAGGATATCCTCGATGCTGTGAGTGCGGTAAGACAGGGGATGTCGTACCGAAAAGCTTCTAGCAAATTCGGTGCCCCAGTCATGACCATCTAAAACCGGATCAGCGGCAAGGTCGACGATTTGGCACAAGCTGGGCAACCCACAGTCATACCAGCCGAAGTTGAGGTGGAGCTAGTTGAAAAAATTTAACGGGCAGCAAACATGGTGTGTAGCTGTTTCTATGTACACTAGCTTGTTGAAAATGTTTCTGTCATTCATGCGTCATGTTCAATACACATTATGTTTTTAAAATGTTGGTCAGTTTAAATAACAATCAATGAAGATTTTTAAAATTAACATTTCCAACGTCCTGTTGCGCTTATTGGTCGTTGTTAAAACCAAACATACGCAACGCAAAATGTGGCCTCGATTCCTAGAAGCGGCATTAAAGCACTGCCTATTACAGTAGCAAATTGTT
Organism: Dreissena polymorpha; assembly: GCF_020536995.1. Lineage (NCBI taxonomy): Eukaryota > Metazoa > Mollusca > Bivalvia > Myida > Dreissenidae > Dreissena > Dreissena polymorpha. The sequence continues at coordinate 95,211,397 of NC_068361.1, read as the reverse complement.
TCCAACGATAAAGCGGATTTAATTTATAAACCATTTGCATTTAATAATTGTTCTTTACTCCGTTACTTATATCATAAAAACTCCGTATTGGTGATTATTGGTCGACAATGCAAATCTTATTTTGTTTCACAGCACCCACGTGTATAAACAAATTAAACGATCGATTTATTGATATAATGCGGTGAAATTCATCATATACATCATATATTATTATTGTTGCAGGGATTTGAAATAACCAGACGAATGTTGCAGGTGAAGATTGGCAGAATCGTCCGTAAGCTCGAAATTAAGTCCCCATTTAGAAATGACGTTCCTGGCAAGGATTGGATTGCGGGATTTTTGAAGAGGCACCCAGACGTAAGCCTTAGGACACCACAGGCCTTATCGACGTGCAGAGCAAGGGTGTTTAATGCAACTGTGACCAATAATTATTTAACGATCTTGCTAGGCTGCTTGAGTCTCTCTCTTTACAGGACAAGCCTGTTCGCATCTGGAACATTGATGAAACCAGCGTTCCACTGCTGCACAAGCCTGCTAAGGTGCTTGGGCCGTCCGTTGCGAAAAATATTCCCGGAAGGGTTGGGAATAACCGGGAAAATGTCTCTGTCCTGGCCTGTGTTAACGCTGCTGGAGGCAAGATCCCCACTCTGGTTATTGTAAAGGGCAAAACGTACAAAAGTTTGTTATCTTACAATACTGAGGACGGAGTTCCCGGCAGCGTTTACACATTCCAGGAACGAGCTTGGATGGAGGATATTTTGGGTGAGATCTGGTATAGTGGCCATTTTCTTAAACACTGTGGTCCAGCGAGGCCCCAGTTTATAATTCTGGACTCTCACTCTTCCCACGAGACACTTGGTCTCATAGACGCTGCTATAGCTAACGATGTCCATCTCTTAGCGTTTCCACCCCACACAACCCAGTGAGTGTGTCCTTTGGACAAGTCCATATTCGGTCCACTCTCTCGAGAGGACTCAAGAATCTGTACCGAATTCATGGCACTTAGTCCAAACAATATTGTTAACAAATGGGAGCGGCCTCGGCTGTTCAGGCAAGCTCATGACGAATCCTTTAGCGTTGCTAAAATTGTAAGCGGGTTTCGCAAATGCGGTATATACCCTGTGGACCGAAATGCCATTCCAAAGACAGCTCTTGCGCCCTCGGTCCCTTTCGATGTACAACCAACCACGCATAACATCACAACACCATCCGGTGTCGATAATGTTGTTGCTCGGCAGCCAGATCCACGGGACCATCAAACGGAAGTGTTGGAAACTGCCCACGCCGGAACTGCTTCTAAATGAAGCAGAACTGATAGAACTGGTTACATCGGGACAGTATCCGTGTACTGTTGATCCCGTAACAGGGAATCTGGAAGTCAGTCTGCAGTTGTTCAATGGTCAGTCCGTCCAAGAAAGCGAGGAGCGAAGACCCTCCGTAAATGACTGGTCAGTTGTGGTTGACCAGGAATTCGCGCTGCCGACATCTGAAAGAACTATGGAGAAACTCAATGCCAGGAAGTTGACTTCTCATAGAATTTTATCTTACGAGGAAATAGTTGAAAAGAAACAAGGAGAAAAAAGAAAGGCTCGAACAAAAAAAAGAAAATCGGAAATTGGCTAGGTCTTCTAAAAAAAAACGAAACCAAAAACAAAATAAAATAAATTGTGTAAAAAAACAACACAACAACTGTATGACATTGAAAACAAGTTTAAATATCTATATTTTCAATATTTGTTGAAATAACGGTTAGTTTATTACAATGTTTGTGTCTAACATTATAGACTGTACCATATTAAACTTATGGTTATACAAGGTTTCTTAAATTAACTAAGTGTTTCTTTACTATCTTATATATTGTAATTGATTAACAGGTATAACAGATACTGAGTCTTCACTGTCACTCTCTAGCACAACAAACAAACTAACTAAAACAGCAACAAAAAGAAAATTATACAACAATTACAAATATAAATATGAATTCGTTATAAACTTTTAGTGTCGCTTACACGTACATTATGAATTAGATCTAAATTACAGAATCAAATTTCTTATATTAAAAAAATACGAATTCAACATGATTTTACATGAAAATATTTTAATATATAACAAATTTAATTTCATATTGAGTTTCTAAAAATTAAAAGAGTAATTAAATCCAATATCATTCTATACATAGATGGTGACGTCACTACGTTATTGTCACCTCTATACTAAGACGCATCGCATTCCCCTGGTTTGGGGAATTATGCTTCCGCCAAAGAAGTTCTGCGCAGGAATAAAATGTTAATAATGAAAGAAAAATCGTTTTTATTGTGTGTTTAAAACGGAATGTTGTTTAGAGAAATGTTATTTAAGTATTTTTAAATGTGATTTTGAATATCTATTAAGACTGATAGCGACTATCAGGACTGATAGCGATTATCAGAAGCACGATTACCTGACCTACTTTCGCTTTCACTTTTCACTCGTAAAAGAAGTGCTACCCACAATTCCTTTCGCATTAATACACAGGTAAGTAAGACCGGTGTGTACACAATGATCCAATATAGTCATCGATATTTCTATCACAAACCCGTCGAAGTTGACCTTGGCATACTTTTTTTTGCGTGTACGGAATTACTCACAACTCATTACTCATAAAAACTTCATATGTAGATGCATGTTGATTTGTTCTACACTCCACACCCATTTTGGGGTCACTAGGTCAAGGTCATTGTGACCTCTAAAAAAAAATCTGACAAGCACCTGTAGCTGAGCGTGGCACCCGTTATGCGGTGCTCTTGTTGTCAACTCGTACCTCATTCAAACTATTCAACTTGTTTCATTTGTCTTATTTTGTCACAATTGTCTAATTCTTAAAAGACATCAACCACAAGTGTCAATTTTCATCAACACTTTCGCCGCTTATACATATCTGCAGCAGACAACTTGCGTGAGCAATGCTTAGATAATTTAAGTGGAAACATCAAGAGGAAAATAAAAATTGTCTCTATGAGTTTGACTTATAAGCTAACCATCCTACACCTATTTCTGTATATCGGGTACGGGTTTAGTTCGGGTAGGTACAAGTTGACTAAAAAACAGGTACGAGTTGACCACAATGGGTAGGTGTTTACCACGGAACAATTTGACCGGCATGCAGAACAAGATTATTGATTATTATATTTAACTGTCACACAAATCTGAAAGATAACACAATGTATTACAAACACAATGACTGTCAAGACATTCTAAACTCTTACAGTTAACATATAACAGGTGTACACATCTGATATACTGACCAAATTAAATAACTCAAGATTCACACCAGATACGACACAGTTTCAAAACTCAACATTTTGTCTGCATGGCACGCCAATTTAGTCCAAAAAATTTGATTTAACCAGTGAATTCTGAGCTATATTTCTTAAAGCAGAATGCACATTATGTCTAAAAATTGTTTTTCGGCTAATTTCTGTTATCAACTATCTTCACACAAAGCATCTGGTAAACCTTAAGATATCAATAGCAGAATGCAAATAATGAGTATAATGTTCTGTATTGTAGAAGAAATACATGTAGTAAAATAATATGATAGTATGAAACATGGTGTTTGTATTTTATAGCTGTAGCACTGTTCCCAACTTGAACATCATCTTCTGTGTACATACCTGAGGCAGAGCCAGCTTGCCCATCTGACATCTGCTGTGGACAACCGAGTCAGAGCCAGCTTGCACGTCATCTGTTGTGGACATCAGTGTTAGAGCCAGCTTGCACGTCCTCTATTGTGGACATCGGTGTTAGTGCTAGCTTGCACGTCATCTGTTGTGAACATCCGTGTAAGAGCCAGCTTGCACGTCATCTCTTTTGGACATCAGTATTAGAGCCAGCTTGCACATCCTCTGTTGTGGACATCCGTGTAAGTGCTAGCTTGCACGTAATTTGTTGTGGACATCTGTGTTAGAGCCAGCTTGCACGTCATCTCTTTTGGACATCAGTCAGAGATAGCTTGCATGTTATTTACTTGTGGACATTAGTCAGAGCCAGCAAGGACAATCCCTGTTGTGGATATCTGTCTTAGAGCTTGCACGTCATCGGTTGTTCACATCCTTGTAATAACCAGCTTGCACATCAACTGATGTGGAAATCTGAGTCAGAGCCAGCTTGCACATCATCCGTTGTGGACATCTCTTTATGATTCTACTCTTTGCTTAGATTGACACTGTGACTTTAGTGTAATATGTTACAACCTTAAGCTATTCCTATTGTTGAATAAAAATATTGTGTCATTAAAATATATTTTGTTGGATAATTTGTATGTTGAGTTGTATTGTTTGGTCATTGCAAAGTATCAAGTTATTTTAAGACAAGAAAAAGCTCATCTTTCATCATGTATTTATATTAAAATTCTTGAATGTTAGTGAAGGTACAGTTCATATAATTAAAAGCAATTGTAATATGATTGCTTGTGTTTTATTGCACAGTGAATACCATCTTGTCTTTATGCTGACATATAGAACGGAGAAATATTAAACTGTCGTTTTTATATGCAATGGGATTGTATATAAAGACTTGTGTGTTCAGATGAAAAAATTGCCATAATTTTTCTCTTTATATTTTATTCCTGTTAAATGGTTGATGCAATAAAGTCTTTAATGACTTGTGTTTCTTGTAATATTTTTTGTAAGCAAATTTGGCTGTAGTATTAGATGCATGCTGTACAAGATACTGTAGATCAACATTATATTGTTTGAGTATGAATAGATAATTCAAGGTGCACAGCCATTAATTTTGCCCTCCACCATCTCCGATTTTTGTTAGACAGTTGCAAGTTACTTGCATTAGTATGAAGTCTTAAAAATTAGTATAATTGCTGTTGTGTTATTATTAACCTTTTCCTGCTCTGAGGAAATTTTAAAATTTCTACATGCAAACATCATAAAACCAGAACAGCCTGCAAGTAACTCACAATCTGTTCAGGTTTTATGCTGTTTGCTGCTCATCAGTATCCATGGGTTGGAAATAAAGCCTTTTAAACTTTAATATAGTAAGAAAGGTGTTAAATTAAATTTATTCTCGAATGTGTCTTCGTGCGTTTTTGAGTGGTACAGGGTTAAATGTCTCATTTTGTTTTTGATTATCTTTGGTTAATTGAACATATATGAGCCTTGCTTTGTGAAAAAGGGGTTTAATGCATGTGTGTTAAGTATCGTCCCTGATTAGCCTGTGCGGTCTGCCCAGGCTAATCTGGAGTGCTCATGCATTAAACCACTTTTTCACAGAACGAGGCTCATATGTATTAGACAGCGCATTCAAATAATACAATTTAAATCTGAATCTTTTATTTAGTTGCAATACCTTAAAGCTTACTATGTTTGCAGTTTTAATGAAAAACACAAACTTTTAATCAAAGAAGCATATAATGTGTATTACTCATTAAATCAACTTCCACTTTATTCCATACACGTGTTCGACTCTGTGACATTATGTTCTGTCAAAGCTTTTTATTGCAAATTCATTAAACATAAATTGGTAACCTTGGGTATCCAAAAGGAATCCAAATTTTACTAGCCATAGACTTTCCAAAATGCAATTGTTTCTGAGAAGTATTTTTCTCTAGAAGGTGGCAAAACTCCTAAGCAATTCCTTTTTGGGCTAATGGTAGGGCTTATGCGTGTAACACCCATTGACAAATTATTAAATATACATTGAAAGGTCATTGTTCACGAAACGGATCATGATATAACATAATGCAGCATTTTGTACTATATCAAATTAAATGTTGCTGAAAACAGTAGAATATTCAAATTATGGACATTTTATTCTGTTAATAATGCTATCTTTCTAACATTACAAATCAATAAAGCATGCTTAACAATAGCAGAACTCTTTTGACTATTAATTATCTTTTCCATTCTTTAAATCTTTACAAAATTCATTGTCCCACTAACACCATCCTATAAAACAGGTTATGGCTTCCAATTGTTAATCAACTATAAAGCATGAACAAAGGCACAAATATCGCAGTATCTTTTGCAAATGATACAAATGTCCATGGCCTCGATACGGAACAAAAAGCAAGATTTCTTGTCGGGCGGTAAGCTGAATCCACGAGAACATTCGAAAAATTGTCCATTTAATGCGCCATCGGGCCGTTCCTATTTAAACGGGCATCATGCACAGAACTTGGCCATCCAGGGCATATGTCCAAACATTTCAAGTTACTGTCACAGACTGCTTGAAGAACTAAACTGCTGATAAACAAGGACCTATGCTCAGATGTTGAAGCAGGACATGCACTGTGGGTTCCATCAATAGTCCAATCATTCTACATTATTCATGAAATCCATAGGCAATGATCTTCAGCTCATGACGAGATTCTGGAAATCTGATGTACAGCTCCATCATTGCTGACAAGACGCTACATGTTGAAATGACTGTGTAATGTTGAGTCCCTGAAATACAAAAGTAAAATTCAAGCTAGAGTTTAGCCATATTTATTATGCTTGATTGCATTGAAAGCTTTAGGCTTTTTAAGACATTCTTGAGTCCGTTTTCTGGGAATAATCAGTACTTTGTATATATGAAGATAAAGAGACCGCTAATAAACAGGGTTGAACCCAAAATGTTCCCATCACTAGGTGAACACCATATCCACTACGCCAGCCTGACAAAGTAAATGAAGTGAAGCTTCTAAGTTACGTCTCATTTGATTGTTAACAAGAGCACCGCCCTGCGGGTTCAGACCTCTCATCTATTTTTTTTAAAGTTGAACTGTTGAAGGGACCAATCTCAATACTTCAATCACAAAGGAGGGAGAGGTGGGGCGGAGAAGGGTGTATAGGGTTTCCTATTTCGGGTCACCGTGACCTTGACCTTTGACCTAGTGACCTGAAAATCGATAGGGGTCATCTGCCAGTCATGATCAATCTACCTATCAAGTTTCATGATCCTAGGCATAAGCGTTCTTGAGTTATCATCCAGAAACCATTTTACTATTTCGGGTCACCGTGACCTTGACCTTTGTTCTAGTGACCTGAAAATCATTAGGGGTCATCTGCCAGCCCTTATCAATCTACCTACAAAGTTTTATGATCCTAGGCCTAAGCGTTCTTGAGTTATCATCCGGAAACCATTTTACTATTTCGGGTCACCGTGACCTTGACCTTTGACCTAGTGACCTCAAAATCAATAGGGGTCATCTGCGAGTCATGATCAATGTACCTATGAAGTTTCATGATCCTAGCCCCAAGCGTTCTTGAGTTATCATCCGGAAACCACCTGGTGGACGGACCTACCGACAGACAGACAGACATGTGCAAAGCAATATACCCCCTCTTCTTCGAAGGGGGGCATAATAAATGAAGTATACATTTACAATTCAAATTTCTTTTAAAAGAATGTGTAGGTAACTCAATTCCCTATATATTACTTTATTGTTATAAAATAAATTTCTTAATATTTAAACAGACATTTAACAAAAATTAACTTGATTCATCAAATTAATCATAATCGAATAATAGACCAGTTTCACAATATGAACACCGATTATATAGGCGATACTATTTTAAGATATCAATCATATCACCTGACGCGTCGAATTACATCACGAGGCTGAACGTGTAACTGCATTTTCTTTTGCTATGCAAATTGCGTTGAATATCAAGATTTTAATGCCAACTGACACTGGTTACAATTAAGTCAAACATATGCATACAGACAACCATCACATGTCATGCTGTGTTAAGTCAATAAATTAATAAGTAATTCTTATATAAAAATTATAATACCTAAATAATAATTCAAGGACATAATATTTAATACTATAAGTGTATATTAATAAATAATATTTAATCTTTATAAATAACAAGAGATGTGTTCGTCAGAAACACAAAGCCCCCTACTGCGCCGCTTAAAAAAAAATTATTATTATTTTTGACCTTTGACCTTGAAGGATGACCTTGACCTTGAACTTCCACCACTCAAAATGTGCAGCTTCATGAGATACACATGCATGCCAAATATCAAGTTGCTATCTTCAATATTGCAAAAGTAATGGTCAACGTTAAAGGTTTTTTTCGGTCGGACGGACAGACTGACATACTGACTGACTGACAGTTCAACCGCTATATGCCACCCTACCAGGGGCATAAAAATACGATTTACCCATAAGCATCAGAGTAAATGTGGTCTGAAGACTAAACATCGATTATTGCACAAATTGAAGTCATAAATTCGCAGTATACAATACAAAGTATTATAAGACTACAATTCTCAAAGGTATGGATGTATTAGTGTGTGAACTATTTCATAAATCATAGAACATGTAAGAGTTGAATCAAGCATAAGACAAAGTCCTATAAAATAGAAGAAAATGACACTAATGTTTAGCATTAAATTTTTGAAATATTTAAAATATATAGGTATAAAGCACTTTATAATTATGATAAAACTGGCTTATATCTATACAGTATTTAGTTTCTGACAATCTGTTTGGACAGATGACTTTCAATGTTGACAATATCTTTTATGTTCAATAAAAGCAACAATTGAGAGTTTGGCGTTAAATTATTCCAAGAAACAGCTACGCAATGCTACAACCACGAGAAGGCATGGTTACATGGAGGTGTCATTAATTGATGGAGAGTAAGTTGGTTCCTTTTTCCTAGTTCCTTATTCCTTATTCGAATAAGGAATAAGGAACAGTTCCTTATTCCTTATTCACGATTCCTTATTCGAATAAGGAATAAATAACGGTTCCTTATTCCTTATTCACGCTTGACATATTTGACTAAGCTTTTTAAGAAAAATAATGCAAACAATTCTCAATTAAATCAAAGCTAAATAACAAGAATACATTTAATTTGTGTATAACGATACATATTCATGTTTCTTCTCAGCGTTTTAATAGGATTTTTTCAATAACCCGAGCCGGCATTATCTACTTCGAATTCTAACTTCAAATCAACCAAACCTTAAGCCTGTATACTTATTTAACATTTATGTGATATAAAAATGCAATCTAGTACATTTCCTAATTTTTGTTTTCATTTAAACTCAATTTCCTTATTCGCGGCCGAATAAGGAAACGGGAACCAGTTCCTTATTCCGTATTCAAGCCGAATAAGGAACCTGCATTTTTTTACTTAAACATCAATGAAAATGATCAAAATTGTTCAACATATAAATGAACATCATTATATACATGTGTATACATAGGTTGGATATTTAAAATACGCATTGCAATACATTTCTACTAAGTTTTAAGTAATGATAAACCAGTTCCTTATTCAGTTTGAATAAGGAATAAGGAACTGGTTCCTTATTCCTTATTGAAATCGAATAAGGAACTGGAATGTACTTACTATAAATAATAAATCAAAAACGAATAAGGAACGGCATTTTCTTACTTAAACATCAATGAAAATGATCAAAATTGTTCAACATATAAATGAATATCATTTTATACATGTGTATACATAGGTTGGATATTTAAAATACGCATTGCAATACATTTCTACTAAGTTTTAAGTAATGATAAACCAGTTCCTTATTCAGTTTGAATAAGGAATAAGGAACTGGTTCCTTATTCCTTATTGAAATCGAATAAGGAACTGGAATGTACTTACTATAAATAATAATTCAAAATCGAATAAGGAACGGCATTTTCTTACTTAAACATCAATGAAAATGATCAAAATTGTTCAACATATAAATGAATATCATTATATACATGTGTATACATAGGTTGGATATTTAAAATACGCATTGCAATACATTTCTACTAAGTTTTAAGTAATGATAAACCAGTTCCTTATTCAGTTTGAATAAGGAATAAGGAACTGGTTCCTTATTCCTTATTGAAATCGAATAAGGAACTGGAATGTACTTACTATAAATAATAATTCAAAATCGAATAAGGAACGGCATTTTCTTACTTAAACATCTATGAAAATGATCAAAATTGTTCAACATAAAAATGAATATCATTATATACATGTGTATACATAGGTTGGATATTTAAAATACGCATTGCAATACATTTCTACTAAGTTTTAAGTAATGATAAACCAGTTCCTTATTCAGTTTGAATAAGGAATAAGGAACTGGTTCCTTATTCCTTATTGAAATCGAATAAGGAACTGGAATGTACTTACTATAAATAATAAATCAAAATCGAATAAGGAACGGCATTTTCTTACTTAAACATCAATGAAAATGATCAAAAGTGTTCAACATATAAATGAATATCATTATATACATGTGTATACATAGGTTGGATATTTAAAATACGCATTGCAATACATTTCTACTAAGTTTTAAGTAATGATAAACCAGTTCCTTATTCAGTTTGAATAAGGAATAAGGAACTGGTTCCTTATTCCTTATTGAAATCGAATAAGGAACTGGAATGTACTTACTATAAATAATAAATCAAAATCGAATAAGGAACGGCATTTTCTTACTTAAACATCAATGAAAATGATCAAAAGTGTTCAACATATAAATGAATATCATTATATACATGTGTATACATAGGTTTGATATTTAAAATACGCATTGCAATACATTTCTACTAAGTTTTAAGTAATGATAAACCAGTTCCTTATTCAGTTTGAATAAGGAATAAGGAACTGGTTCCTTATTCCTTATTGAAATCGAATAAGGAACTGGAATGTACTTACTATAAATAATAAATCAAAATCGAATAAGGAACGGCATTTTCTTACTTAAACATCAATGAAAATGATCAAAAGTGTTCAACATATAAATGAATATCATTATATACATGTGTATACATAGGTTGGATATTTAAAATACGCATTGCAATACATTTCTACTAAGTTTTAAGTAATGATAAACCAGTTCCTTATTCAGTTTGAATAAGGAATAAGGAACTGGTTCCTTATTCCTTATTGAAATCGAATAAGGAACTGGAATGTACTTACTATAAATAATAAATCAAAATCGAATAAGGAACGGCATTTTCTTACTTAAACATCAATGAAAATGATCAAAAGTGTTCAACATATAAATGAATATCATTATATACATGTGTATACATAGGTTTGATATTTAAAATACGCATTGCAATACATTTCTACTAAGTTTTAAGTAATGATAAACCAGTTCCTTATTCAGTTTGAATAAGGAATAAGGAACTGGTTCCTTATTCCTTATTGAAATCGAATAAGGAACTGGAATGTACTTACTATAAATAATAAATCAAAATCGAATAAGGAACGGCATTTTCTTACTTAAACATCAATGAAAATGATCAAAATTGTTCAACATATAAATGAATATCATTATATACATCTGTATACATAGGTTGGATATTTAAAATACGCATTGCAATACATTTCTACTAAGTTTTAAGTTATGATAAAACAGTTCCTTATTCAGTTTGAATAAGGAATAAGGAACTGGTTCCTTATTCCTTATTGAAATCGAATAAGGAACTGGAATGTACTTACTATAAATAATAAATCAAAATCGAATAAGGAACGGCATTTTCTTACTTAAACATCAATGAAAATGATCAAAATTGTTCAACATAAAAATGAATATCATTATATACATGTGTATACATAGGTTGGATATTTAAAATACGCATTGCAATACATTTCTACTAAGTTTTTAGTAATGATAAACCAGTTCCTTATTCAGTTTGAATAAGGAATAAGTAACTGGTTCCTTATTCCTTATTGAAATCGAATAAGGAACTGGAATGTTCTTACTATAAATAATAAATTCCAGTTCCTTATTCAGTATTGTTTAGTTTACTTGTTCGCGGCATTATAATAATTAATCACATGCATATTCAAACCGATCGGAGTATGCTTACTTTTACAGTTAACATATACCAAATCTGTTTTGGAATCATTTTATTTGCTTTCACCTTTTTAGTATGATTCTCTTTTTTCACGTTAGTTCTTCCGTTAACTTCAGAGATTAAATAAACAACTCTTAATCAGTTATTTCTTAACATGAACAAGGGACAAAGTCCATGTCAATGACCGTAACCATTTCGACTCTTTATTTATAGCTGGCTTAGGTATCGACCATCCGAATGTGTGTTTCTGGAATACAGAAGTGGTATCAAATACGCAAGTAGTAAATGAAGTTTAGTTCTCAGGTGTAAAAGCAAAGCAGAGACGAGCCAAATTCTAGGTTGTTCGAGGTGGTTAATAAGTTATTACCTAGTATCTGCCAATTACAGTTAGAATAGAAAACGAAACATATTTTAATAACGTCTATTGATTTGCTTATATAACCAACTAACAAAATGTCAATTTACTTTCACAACGATGTACTGTGTGATTGACACTGTGACGTACCCATTTTAAATTATATTTTCCAATAAACAACAGTAAAATATAAAGGAAAATGATTGGTCACAAACAAAAATGTTTAATTGTTTCGGATGAAGTGTGGATAGCAAAATAATGATTTTTTTTCTTTAACTAATCAAAATTGTGTCGCATTTTATTACGTACTAAATATTCCCCAGATCAAGTGTTTAATTTAGTTTGTACGAACCTAGGCACACGATTATTAACCGAAGGATCTACAAAACGGAAATGGCCTCGATGGTGAACAGTTTTTCGCCGTTCTTAGCGTAACAGTTGCACTCTGTATTCGAACCGAGTAAGCAGATGGGTTATCATTAAATTAAACTTAGTAGAAATGTACTGCAATTAATGATTTTGATACCTAACCTACATTTTAAATGCTTTTCATTGATTTATTGGCTTCTTTGGTTCATTTATTTGTATTTTTTATTTAAAAAATGTCACTTCCTTTATTATTCGATTTGAATAAGGAAAAAGGAGCCATTTCCTTATTCATTATTCAAACTGAATAATAAACTAGGCTATCATTAAATAAAACTCAGTAGCAATGAATTGCAATAAATATATATTTTTTATTTCCAACCTTCATCTTTATACCTTGATTTTCTTTGACAATTAGTATTCTTTGGTTTATTTTGATTTATGTTTCAGTAAGACGATGCCATTTCCTTATTATCGTCTTCATAATACTTGTTTTCAGTATCGTCAAATAGAATATAAAATAGAAATGTGACAGAATACATCCATATTACATAAGCAAGCTTAAATTACACACACAGCATCTAAAAAAATAAATATCCGAAAGTGACCGTTCGGAATATAGGCTTCCGAATAAGGAACTAACTTATTACTCAATTCCTTATTCAGATGCTTTAACTTCGGATAATTACATTCGGATCATTCCTGCAGAGCGCAGCTTTATGTTCGTTATTATTGGCTATGTTTATTGTAAGATTTTTTCTTCTATCTCTGATACAGTTCTTGAAGTTTTATGTGACCCCTTCCTTTTGCCAAGACTATACGGTATCTCATTACAAGGCATGTTTTAGACATCCCATTCCGTTCTCATACGTAAACGAATACGAAGGGATATTATTAAGGATGCAAAGAGATTTCAACACGTCACCATACAAGCAAGACTGCACCGGAAGCAGCGGTCCAGGTGTCTCTAGTAGACTGGAAAGTTCAATCGAGATGCCTCAACATTTTATTTTATTTAACATTCAAACACCTGCGCGCAAACTTGCTGTTATAGTGTTTTTTCTTCATAGATTTGTTTAAATGCGAATACGCGTTTTCTCGCTCGTGCAAACCAACGGTAAATACGGCGACCTTCAACCTCGGCACACGATTATTGACCGTGGTATCTAAAGAACGGCGATAGTCTCAATGGTTGAGAGTCCTTCGCCGTTTTTAGCTTTACAGTTGCGCTCTGTATTCGAACAGAATGCCAAAATTGCGAACAGCGTTGTCGTCAGTGCGACATCACTGACGTCACCATAAAAAATGTCTGCACCGGAAGGAGCGGCCCAGATGCCTCTTGTAGTCTGGAAAGTTTCGTAGGAATGCCTCCGTTTTTTTATTCAATTTAAAGACAAATGCGTTTTCAAGCTCTTATTGAGTGTTTTTCTAATTAAATAGATTTTCTATCACTGAAAACGCGTTATCTTGATCTTGAAGCCAACGGTATATCCGGTGACCTTAAACATTGGCGCGGAAAATAAAGGTTGCGAGAACCAAAAAAAATGGCGCTCGTCTATTTGATAACCAGTCCTATTTTTCCGATGTTAGTCCAACTGGTTACTTTTCCTTACTCGGAAGCAAAAAAAGGAACTGGCTTATCATTTAACAAAAACCGAAGAAGAAATGTTCTGCAATACATATTTTGATACGCGACCTCGATTTACAATGATTTTCATTGATTAATTGGTCTCTTTGGTTCATTTTAATTGGTTTGTTTAGCAAGGAAATGCCAGTTCCTTATTCGATTTGAATAAGGAATAAGGAACCAGTTCCTTATTCCCTATTCAAACCGAATAAGGAACTGGGATATCATAATATAAAACTAAGTACAGATGTTCTGCAATTCAAGTTTTTGATACCCAACCTAAATGTGAAATGCTTTTCATTGATTTATTGGTTTCTTTGGTTCATTTAAATTAAGTTGTTTAATAAAAAAATGCCAGTTCCTTATTCGATTTGAAAAAGAAACAAGGAACCAGTTCCTTATTCCTTATTCAAACCGAATAAGGAACTGGGTTTTCATTAAATAAAACTCAGTAACGATGTATTGCAATAAATATGTTTAATTTCGAACCTACATATACCATGATTTTCATTGACATTTAGTATTCTTTGGTTAATTTTAATTTATCTTTGAGTAAGACAATTCTATTTCCTAATTATCGTGTTCATAATACATGTTTTCAGCGTGTATCGTCAAAAATAATAAACAATAGAAATGTGACAGATTACATCCATATAACATAATCAAGTTTAAATAACACACACAGCATCTATAAAATAAAATACCCGAAAGTGATTATCCGAAATCGCTCTTCTGAATAAGGAACTAACTTATTACTCAATTCCTTATTCAGACGCTATACTTTCGGATACTTACATTCGGATCATTCTCGCATAGCGCAGCTTTATTTTCGTTATTATTGGCTATGTTTAATGTAAGATTTTTTATTTATATCTCTGATACAGTTCTTAAAGTTTTGTCTGACCCTTACCTTTGGCCAAGACTACACGAAATCTCTTTTCTAAGCATGTTTTAGATATCTCATTCCGTTCTCATACGTTAACGGTTACGAAGGGATATGATTAAGGATGTTAAGAGATTTCAACACGTCACCATAAAAGCAAGACTGCACCAGAAGCATCGGTCTCTTGTAGACTGGAAAGTTCCATCGAGATGCCTCAACATTTTATTTATTATTCAATAACCTGCGCGCAAACTAGCTGTACAAGTTTTTTTCTTCAGAGATTTGTTAGAGTGCGAATACACGTTTTCTCGCTCATGCAGACCAACGGTACATACGAGGACCTTCAAACTCGGCACACGATTATTGACCAGGGTTCCTAAAAAAACGGCGATGGTCTCGATGGTTAATAGTCCTTCGCCGTTTTAAGCGTCATAATTGCGCTCTGTATTTGAACCGAATGCCAAAAGGTTGTACAGCGTTGTCGTGAGTGCGACGTCACTGACGTCACCATAAAAGCGGGACTGCACCGGAAGCAGCGGCCCAGGTGACTCTAGATGTCTGTTTAGTTTCGTCGAGATGCCTCTGTATTTTGTTTTTCAATAAAAAAAAAGCGTACTCAAGCTGTTATTGAGTGTTTTTTTTTAAATAGACTAACTATCACTGAAAACGCGTTATCTCAATCTTGGATGCCAGCGGTATATCCGGTGACATTAAACATTAGCGCACGATTAAAGGTCGCGAGAACCAAAAGAATGGCGCTGGTCTTTTTGATAACCAGTCCTATTTTTGCGATGTAAGTCCAACTGGTTACTTTTTCCTTATTCGGTAGCAAAAAAAGATCTGGGTTATCATTTAACAAAAACCGAAGAAGAAATGTAATGCCTTACATATTTTGATACCCAACCTATATAAACAATGATTTTCATTGATAAATTGGTCTCTTTGGTTCGTTTTAATTGATTCAATAAGCAAGGAAATGCTAGTTCCTTATTCGATTTGAATAAGGAATAAGGGACCAGTTTCTTATTCCCTATTCAAACCGAATAAGGAACTGGGATATCATTATAAAAACGAAGAACAGATGTACTGCAATTACAGTTTTTGATACCCAACCTACATTTAAATACTTTTCATTGATTTATTAGTTTCTTTGGGTCATTTGAATTAAGTTGTTTAATAAGAAAATGCCAGTTCCTTATTCGATTTGAATAAGGAACAAGGAACCAGTTCCTTATTCCTTATTCAAACCGAATAAGGAACTGGGTTTTTATTAAATAAAACTCAGTGGCAATATATTGCAATAAATATTTTTATTTTCGAACCTACATATACCATGTTTTTTTTATCACATTTAGTATTCTTTGGTTAATTTCAATTTATGTTTGAGTAAGACAATTCCATTTCTTTATTACAGTCTTCATAATAATTGTTTTCAGCGTGTATCGTCAAATATAATATACAATAGAAATGTGACAGAATCCATCCACATAACATAATCAAGCTTAAATAACACACACAACATCTAAAAAATAAAAAATCCGAAAGTGATCGTCTGAAATACAGGCTTCCGAATAAGGAACTAACTTATTACTCAATTCCTTATTCGGAGGCTATACTTTCGGATACTTACATTCGGATCATTCTCGCATACCGCATCCTTTATATTCGTTATTATTGTCTATGTTTAATGTAAGATTTTTATTTATATCTCTGATACAGTTCTTTAAGTTCTATCTGACCCTTACCTTGGGCCAAGACTATACGATATCTCATTACTATGCATGTTTTAGATAGCTCATTCCGTTCTCATACGTTAACGGTTACGAAGGGATATGATTAAGGATTTAAAGAGATTTCAACACGTCACCATACAAGCAAGACTGCACCGGAAGCACTAGTCGACTGTTAAGTTTAATTGAGAGGCCTGAATATTTTATTTTATTTAATATTCAAACACCTGCGCGAATACTAGCTGTACTAGTGTTTTCTTCGTAGATTTGTTTTAGTGCGAATACGCGTTTTCTCGCTCATGCAGACCAACGATACATCCGGCGACTTTCAACCTCGCCACACGATTAATGGCCGTGGGATCTACAAAACGGCCGTGGGATCTACAAAACGGCGATGGCCTCGATGGTAAACAGTCCCTCGCAGATCTTAGCGTCACAGTTGCGCTCTGCATTCGTACCGAATGCCAATATTTCGTACATCGTTGTCGTCTTTTCGACGTCTCTGACGTCAACATACAGGCGATAATGCACCGGAAGCAGCGGCCAGGTGCCTCTAGTAGTATGGAAAGTTTCATCGAGATGCCTACGTATTTTGTTTTTCCATAAAAAACAAATGCGTATACATGGTATACGAGTGTTTATATATTAAAATGCATTTTATATCTCCGAAAACGCGTCTTCCCTATCTTGGATGCATCCGTACATCCGGCGACCTTCAATAATGGCACACAATAAAAGATCGTGGGACGCGACAAAATGGCGCTGGTATCGGTGGTTACCAGTCCTATTTTTCCGAGTTAGTGCAGCTGGTTACTTTGTCATTTTCACCCGCGAAAAAGGGACTGGTCATCATTACACATAAAAACTAGGTAGAAATGTACAAGAATACATATGTGCGATACTCAACCTACATTTACAATGATTTTTATTGATTTATTGTTGTTGTTTTTTGTAAGAAAATGGCAGTTCCTTATTTGATTTGAATAAGGAATAAGGAACCAGTTCCTTATTCCTTATTGAAATCAAATAAGGAACTGGGTTATAATGAAATAAATAAAAAGTAGAAATGTACTGCAGTTAATGTTTTGGATACACAACGTAAAAAACAATGATTGCCATTGATTTATTGGTCTCTTTGGTTCATTTTCATTTATTTTTTTATTAAGAAATCGCCAGTTCCTTATTTGATTTGAATAAGGAATAAGGAGCCAGTTCCTTATTCCTATTTCAAACCGAATAAGGAACTGGATTCTCATTAAATAAAACTAAGCAGCAATGTATTTCAATAAATATTTTTTTACATGTACCATCATTTCATTGACATTTAGTATTCTTTGGTAAATTTTAATTTATGTTTGAGTAGAACAATGCCATTTCCTTAATATCGTCTTAATAATATTTGTTTTCAGCGTATTTCGTCAAATAGAATATACAATAGAAATGTGACAGAATACATACATATAACATAATCAAGCTTAAATAACACACACACACATCTAAAAAATAAAATATCTGAAAGTGATTGTCCGAAATACGGGCTTCCGAATAAGGAACTAACTTATTACTAATTCCTTATTCAGAGGCCATAATTTCGGATACTTTAATTCGGATCATTCTATCATAGCGCAGCTTTATATTCGTAATTATTGGCTATGTTAAATGTGAGTTTTTTTTTAATTTATATCTCTGATACATTTTTTGAAGTTTTATCTGGACCTTACCTTTGGCCAAGACTATCCGATAGCTGAGTATCGAATAAGGAACTGGGTTATAATTAAATGAAACTAAGTAGAAATGTACTTCAATAGCTATTTTGTTATACCCAACCTACATTAACAGTGGTTTTCATGATTTATTGATCTCAGTGATTCATTTTCACTTATTTTTAATGAAGAAATCGCCAGTTCCTTATTCGATTTGAATAAGGAATAAGGAATCAGTTCCTTATTCCTTATTCAAACCGAATAAGAAACTAGGCTATAATTAAATAAAAAAAAGAAGACATGTACTATAATACATATTTGTGATGCCCAATCTACATTAATAATGATTTTCATTGATGTATTGAGCTCTTTGGTTCACTTTAATTTATCTTTTTTGGCAAGAAAATGGCAGTTCCTTATTCGATTTGAATAAGGAATAAGGAATCAGTTCCTTATTCCTCATTGAAATCGAATAAGGAACTGGGTTATAAGTAAACTAAAATAAGTAGAAATGTACCTCAGTAAATATGTGTTATACCCAACCTATATTTACAGTGATTTTCATTGATTTATTGATCTCTTTGATTCCTATTTATGTTTTTGTTTAGTAAGAAATGCCATTCCTTATTCGATTTTGATTTATCATTTATAGTAAGAACATTCCAGTTCCTTATTCGATTTCAATAAGGAATAGGGAAGCAGTTCCTTATTCCTTATTCAAACTGAAAAAGGAACTGGTTTATCATTACTTAAAACTTAGTAGAAATGTATTGATATATGTATTTTAAATATCCAACCTATGTATATACATGTATATAATGATGTTCATGTATATGTTGAACAATTTTTATCAATGTCATTGATGTTTAAGTAAGAAAATGCAGGCTCCTTATAAGGAATGAATAAGGAATAAGGAACTGGTTCCCTTTTCCGTATTCGGCCGCGAAAAAGGAAATGGAGTTTAAATGAAAACAAATATTAGGAAATGTACTAGATTGCATTTTTATATCACATAAACGTTAAATAAGTATACAGGCTTAAGGTTTGGTTGATTTGAAGCTAGAATTCGAAGTAGATAATGCCGGCTCGGGTTATACAAGAAATCCTATTAAAACGCTAAGAAGAAACATGAATATGTATCGTTATACACAAATTAAATGTATTCTTGTTATTTAGTTTTGATTTAATTAAGAATTGATTGCATTATTTTTCTTAAAAAGCTTAGTCAAATATGTTAAGCGTGAATAAGGAATAAGGAACTGTTACTTATTCCTTATTCGAATAAGAAATCGTGAAAAAGGAATAAGGAACTGTTCCTTATTCCTTATTCGAATAAGGAATAAGGAACTAGGAAAAAGGAACCAACTTACTCTCCATCATTAATTGTGTCAAATGACCAGATATCTGCAACCTGTGGTTTATGACATCATGTTGTTATTTAGTAATTGTCTGCACAGTATCTGATCATAACGAGGTTATATGTTTGTGCTGAATACAGGGGCATTTAAACGCAAGATCTATCAATAAACAAAATAATTGATCGATCGCCCAAATAATGCGCAAACAAAGAGTGTCAGATAATCCAATAAGTTTTAGACTGTCAATTTACACACACTAAGAATTGAAAGCCATACTTGGAGTGTCAGAATTTGTGCAAAAAAAATGAATACAAACAAGTACTTTAATCAAGAAAATGTATTTTATATATTGGCACTTAAAATGGAAAGTATATATTAAGTAATTAACGGCTGATACTGACAAAGTCAACTTATGTTGGCAATATCATTAAATCGCTAAATGATCAAAAGCAGAGCAATATTGCGACGCACTATTAGAAATCTCTACACATTAAGCCTCATTCTCGAATTCTGCAAATCATTTGACTACACGCTATTGGCTTATTGTGAAAAGGGTCTATTCACTTATAAATATTTTAAAGAAGTAGATTTTCCATCACTACAGCGGCTGCACTTTCTTAAAGGAAGTTTGGGAGTAAAATAGATCTACTCCAAGTTTTTGTCACAAAAAACTTCAAACATACAACACTTTCAAGTGGAGAATTAGCCGCATTTAGTGGATGATTTAGAAACATGATTAATTTAAATTACATGTAATAGCTATTGAAAAGTTAAGTTATCCAGTTATTCTTGCTGCAATGTGGATAAAAATAATACAAACCAATAGCTGACAAACCTGATATCAGTGATATGTTGACCTTTGAAGTTGAAATTGAGACCTGAAATCTGTCTGTATACAGAGGCACAATTTGTTTGGCATATCTTCAACCATTACTGGCAACACACACCTACAAAATTTATATATAAATTATATAAAAACATAAATTTATTAATAATTTTATTCATTAATTTATGACGAAATGTTTTAATCTAGGTCAGCTATAACGAAACTAAAAACGGATTAAAAACAACACCTTATTTTAATTAATAGGTTGAAAACAAAAATAAATTTATTAATATATTGACGTTCAACTGAACGAATACAAGACACAAGTACATTACATTACAATAAGTTATTATTTCAGTCGCGTTCTGAGAAAACTGGGCTTAGTGCATCTGCGTAAAGTGTCATCCCAGATTAGCCTGTACAGTCCGCACAGGCTAATCAGGGACGACACTTTCCGCATAAACTTGATTTTCGGTAAGGAGGGACTTCCTTGAAATTAAAAATACCATAAAAGCGGAAAGTGTAATCCCTGATTAGCATGTGCGGACTGCACAGGCTAATCTGGGATGACACTTTACGCACATGCATTTAGCCCAGCTTTCTCAGAACGCGGCTCATTTAATTAACGATTGTCACCATTATGCAAATTATCCGATAGTTTTACACAATATTAAAAAGTACAAATACAAACCAGGTAATACATGTAAATGATCGTATGCAATAAAGTTATTGATCCCAATCTGATCTGTTGTGACGTATCCAGTACGGTACGGGCGGGTATGGTAAGTACGGGTTTTACCCTCACTCTTGCGGAAGTGGGGTATACAAATTGCTTTTCACGCTTTCTTACGATCCAGCACTAGACGAAGCAAGACGTGTCCTCAGGAATAGGTATATCCCAAGCCCTGGCCTGTTTCTACAGTGTAATAGTTATAATACCACTAGGTTTACTTTATTGGCGACGAGGTACAATTGGAAGTTACTGTGTACAGTCGGTTTTAATAATTATTTTTCACTTTTTTCCAGAACATCCGGTTAGGTACGTTTTGAAAAGTGGGTGGGGAAATTGTGGGTTTGAAAATAATTGGTTGATTGTACAGCAGTTTCAAGGTGGGGGTTAAGGTTTAACACTGTAGTAAGGAGTATCGGTGTAATTAATTAATTACACGGATTTAAGTAGCCAGGGAGTCTGTCAACAGTATTAAAGGGACAGTGTTGGGAAAATAAGTAAAGCCAAGATATTTAAATATTTGGTCTATTTGTTTAAGCTGTGTCTTTTAGTCACGCTGAAACCATTTAACTGTCAAGCTGTGTCTTATAGTCACGCTTGGTCAGTGTATTTGTGAGGTCTTAGTCTGTCTAGCAAACCGTTTAATTGTCAAGCTGTGTCTTATAGTCATGCTTGGTCAGTGTATTTGTGAGGTCTAGCAAACCAGTTAATTGTCAAGCTGTGTCTTATAGTCACGCTTGGTCAGAGTATTGGTGACTGATAGTGCAAAGGTAAAAACCTTAGTGTCCGTAAAGATGACCGGAGGCTGTGAAGTCCTACATCCTAATATCCTTTTACGTATCCTTTCTTAAAAAACATTGTTTGGGTAATATTAATTTTTTATTGCAATTAAAGTAATTTACACTTTATTGAATATTTTGGTTTGGTAGTTCAATAAATAAAACAGTAGTAACATTGTTTTGTGTGTTGGTTACATTTTATTGGCCCTGCACTTGTTTCTTCAATAAAAATGTCTATCAACGTGAATACGGCATCTGTGCTAGAATTAATGCAAATTCCGGGAGTCGGTGAGAAAATTGCTACCCTTATTGTGGAATTGCGCTCCTCGTATGGGTACGTCACCAAAGAAGTGCTGCATTTAGCCTTGCGAGGCAAGATGACGTCAGAAGTGTTAGCCATGTTGGACTTTTCTGAGCCAAAGCCTGCATCTCGAAATTTGATGGATTTTGAAGGCTGGTCTACGCATGAAGATCTGAATGCAATGGCTGCAGACTCCCTTCATGTCCGGTGCGCTTGAACCCCATACCTGTGTCTACGAGTACAAGACTATCGGTAGCATACACACAGTCGTCATGGATAACCACGACTGCCCCAATAATGTCCTCGTGGGCGAACCCGCCATACAGTAAGGTATCATGGCCTGGTTTGTTGACACAGACTAAACCAATGGTTCGTCATTACAGTCCTGTGAAGTTTGAAGATGACCAGGGTCAACGTTCGTGTACGGGTAGTTCAAGAACCAGCTCATGTTCTCCGGTTCGGACAAGTATACAGGTTTCAAAGACACGGAAATCAATTTGTAAGGAGGAGTCATCGGACCATGAATATGGGAAATTAGGGAAGTCTAGCTCTCGCAGTGCTGAACAGTACCCAACACCAAGTTCTAGAAAACATCGGGACAGTGAACAAAGTGATGCGGGTGGACCACGGAAGCGGACAACCGGAAGTGAAAGTAAAAATACTGAAGGTGGTAGGTCTTATAGATCACCATCTCCAAGTAGATCACATTCGTCAAGGGACAGCAGAGAGTCTAAAAGCCACCGGAAGGGGACAACCGGAAGTGCAAGTAAAACTACTGCAGGGGGTAGGTTGTATCGAGCACCATCCCACAGTAGGTCAAGGTCACCAGAAGACAGAAAAGGTTCTTCAAGCAACCGGAAGCGGACAACCGGAAGTGCACGCAGAAGTACTGCAGGTGGTTGGTCTTCTAGATCACCATCTTTCAGTAGGTCAAGGTCACAGGAAGAGAGAAGAGAATTTTCACGTAACCGGAAACGGACAACCGGAAGTAGGAAAAGAACAACTGCAGGTGGTAGGTCTTTTAGATCACCATCATCCAGTGGATCACAGTCACCAGAAGATAAAAGAAGGTCTTCACGTAGTATTCGGAAGTCTAAGACTTATAGCGACAAAGAGCACCGGAAGTCACCAACAAGAGATGGAAGCAAAGATAATGGAAGGACTTACAGTTCTCCATTATTATCATCTAAAAACCGGTCGACAGTTACACCCAGGACAAACAGACGACAATCAAGAAGTAAAAAAGTAAAAGGGCATAGATCGTCGTCCAGTTCTGATTCAGATGGAAGTGTAATACCACATAGATGTCCCTCAGTACACATGAAAAGTAAAAAGAACACAAGAAGGGCACATTCACGTCGGTCATCAAGCTCAGACTCCGAATCAAGGTCAAGGTCACATAAAGAAAGAGGTTATTCTCACAAACGTAGCTCTCGAAGACAGGGTGATCCTCGAAAACATCCAATGGCGTTGCGTTATGATGGGAAAACCAGTTGGCTATCCTTTAAGCGAAAGTTTGAAAGTTTTCAAAGGGTGATGAATTGGTCGGAAGACGAATGTAAAGATTATCTGTTGTGGAGTTTAGAGGGCAAGGCTCTTGACTTCTTCACTATTACTACAACAGAAAATGAACGCTATTCATTTCGTCGTTTAATGAAGTCCTTGGAGTCTCGTTTCGGTACCAAGGAACTTCGTGAGACGTCGAAGGCTAAGTTCCGTCAGGCTGTTCAAGGGCATGAGGAGTCGCTGGAAGACTTGGCTGACCGTGTGCTTACTTTAGCCACACCAGCGTTTACGGACCTTCCAGAAGACCATATGCGGTTAGAAGCGATTTCCCGGTTTTGCCAGGGTTGTAATGACAGAGAGGCAGCCAAGCATGCTTGTTTAGAAAATCCTTTAAGCATGGAAGAAGCTCTCGACCTGGTTAAACAGCACCAATACATATCGCTGGCTGTAGATGGCAAAAAGAACAGACGGGGCCGAGAAGACGTTTCAGTAAATGTGGTGCAGGCATCTTCAGAAGCAAAGACAGAAGAGCTTATAGCATCTGCTTTGAAAGAATTTGCCAAGAAAATGAACATTACCCCGCCTTCAGCCGTGGTAAGAGAGACACAGCCTGGTTGGAAGCCACAAAGATGGGGGCCTTCAGCCGGGGTAAAGGAGACACAGCCTGGTGGGAAGCCACAAAGATGGGGGCCATGTTTTCACTGTGGAAGGATGGGTCACCGGAAGAGAGATTGTATACAATTTCAGGAATTGTTGAAGAAAAAAGGATATAAGACCGAACGTTTAAACGACAAGGGGCTGGACGGGAAGACCACACGTCCGAGCCCACAAAAGTGAAGACTGATGGTCTACCAGAAAGGTCGGTTGGGAAGAGAGAGATAGGGGCGACTTCTAATGGCAGGGTCTGTGACTCGCCAAAGGTTTTCAAGAAATCCCAACAGATGATATCTCAGCAAAAACACCAACAACATCAAAGTATAAAGAGCGTTGATGTTCCTAAACGACCAGTTAACTGTGGACCACAAGTGAATCAATCAGCTGTTACAGATTCATGCGGTAGGGTCTTTGACTCGCCAAACATGTTAGAAGTACCAAAACAGGCTGAGGAGGGGAGTAGTCAGAATAGCACACAGTATACTCCGCCAGTTTCAGTAAGAAGTCCTGTAGGTGGGGCCTGTGGCTCGCCTACACGGAAAAAGCAAATGCAGAAGGATCCAGTGAGTCAACAGGAAATACAGTCCAGTTTGCGTCAAAGTGACGACGGTAAAGATAAGGAGTCCACTGAGCAGGGGACACGCTCTGGAGGGCCAAGTGACTCAATAAAGATATGCCGGGTACAGGCAGGTTCTTCTGTAGTGCTAATCACGGTTGGTGATTTATTACTGAATGCAAAGTTGGATTCGGGGGCAGAAATTACGATTCTTTCTTCAAGAATGTATGATAAGTTGAAGAAAGCTCCGAAAAAGGTCCAAGATGTAGTAATGCAGATGGCTGACGCAGAAACGGCTCTTAAAGGGTTCATAACAGCACCTATAAGTATGAAATTGGGCAGCCGTTGCTTCAAAGAAAGGATTTATGTGGCTCCAATCGTCGATGAAATGCTTTTAGGGCATGACATTTTGCATCATCTAGGAGTATTGTTAGATATGCAATCAGACACGTTGATACTGGATGGGGAAAGAATACCAGTTAGCTCTAGTTTCAAAGAAGGGAAGCCGACGGTGGCTAGAGTGATGTTGAAAAAGAGAGTGGTGGTGCCACCTTATTCGGTGGTACGCTTGCCTTGTAAGTTAGATGCACCCATGCCCAGTGACTACGTTGTCGAATCGCTGGGGACACTTAAAGTTCTGATGCCAAGGACAGTTATGGCAGCCAACAGGGATCCATTGGTGTGTTTCATCAATGTTAAAGAGACTTTTGCAACATTGAGGAAGAACACGTTGATTGCAATGGCTTGTGAGGTATTTAGTTACCTTGAAGGGTCACAAGAACCTGATGTTTCTTATAGTAACTCAGGGTTAAAT
The DNA here is from genome assembly GCF_020536995.1 of Dreissena polymorpha. Taxonomy (NCBI): domain Eukaryota; kingdom Metazoa; phylum Mollusca; class Bivalvia; order Myida; family Dreissenidae; genus Dreissena; species Dreissena polymorpha. The sequence continues at coordinate 95,185,391 of NC_068361.1, read as the reverse complement.
GTCTCCGCAGTAAGTGAGAACCAGTTAGGGGAGATGAAGACATCTTGTTATCAGCTCCCAACACCAGAAACAGATGGAAAATCTAAAACTAGCCTTCCAGAACATCTTAAAGGCCTTTATGAGTCATCCATTACATGCCTCAATGAAGAACAAAGCCAGAAATTGTATGCATGCTTATCGGAATATCAGGATGTCTTTGCACAAGATGATTTCGATTTGGGAACTTTTACGGGAATCGACCACAAAATCGATACCGGAGATGCAAAGCCAATTAAGCAGCGCATGAGACGAACACCGGCTTGTTTTATAAATGAGGAAGAAGGGCATTTAAGAAAAATGCTAGATGCAGGCGTTATTCAAGAATCTGTTTCTGATTGGGCGTCATCACCAGTTCTCATACGGAAAAGAGATGGTTCGGTCCGGTGGTGTATCGACTACAGAGCCTTGAATGATGTGACTGTTAAAGATACATTTCCATTACCGTTGATTGAGGATTGCCTAGACACCCTTGCGGGAAACCTGTGGTTTTCAAAATTGGATGCAAATTCCGCTTATTGGCAGGTTCTGGTCAATCCTGAAGATCGAAAGAAGACTGCGTTTGTGACCAAATATGGGTTGTTTGAACATGTGCGTATGGGTTTTGGAATGAGCAATTCTCCCGCCACATTTTCCCGGGTTATCAACCTGGTATTGCGTGGGCTTACATGGAAGACGGTGCTTGCGTTCTTAGATGATGTCCTGGTCCTAGGTCAAGATTTTGATAGTCATTTGAGAAACTTGATAGACACTTTACGTCGATTCAGACAACACGGTTTAAAGTTGAAGCCCCGGAAATGTATTCTCTTTCAACGGGAAGTGGAGTTTTTGGGCCGGACAGTTACCAGTAACCAGCTGAAGATGACTTCAAAAGATATACAGACAGTTGCGGAGTGGCCCGTTCCAGTTTCATCGAAAGATGTAGAAAGGTTCCTTGGATTGGCTAATTACCATCGTTCATTTGTATAGGACTTTGCACAATTGGCTCAACCTTTATACAATTTAACAGGAAAGAATAAATTTCGGTGGAATGAGGAAGAACAAGAGTCTTTTGAGGCATTAAAGAAGGCACTTACTCATCCGCCAGTATTGAGCCTTCCAAACAGTAAAGATCCATTTATTTTGGATACAGATGCTTCAGACGTGGCCATTGGTGCTGAACTTATCCAGTTGCAAAACGGGGAAGAAAGAGTTATTGCTTATAGCAGTCTGTCTTTAACCCCAGAACAGCGAAAGTATTGCACAACCAGAAAGGAACTATTGAGCATTGTAAGATTTACCAGTCATTTTCGGTATTATTTGCTGGGGCAAATGTTTACAGTGCGAACAGATCATTCCAGTCTGACGTGGTTACTGAAGTTCAAGGATCCCCAAGGACAGTTGGCTAGATGGATTGAAGAGTTGTCCCAATACCACATGGTTATTCAACATCGGCCGGGTAAGAAACACGGCAATGCAGACAGTTTATCCCGAAGGCCTGATGATCTGGTTCCCTGTTCGTTTTACGTAGCGGGTATTCGTCCAGAGCACTTGCCATGTGGGGGTTGTCATTACTGCAAACGTGCGGATGAGCAATGGGGTAGTTTCACTGAAAATGTGGATGATGCAGTTAATTTGTCAAATTTCACAAATAACCAGGTGAAGAAGGTTTTGGTGGAAACTGTATCAAGTACAAGTTCCAGTTTCAGTGCGCAAGTAAATGATAATGGTTTAGTCCATAATGAGGATTTAGGATTGAGTGAGGCTCATTTTGATATCATCAACGTGAGTGATCAGTGCATTAAAGTGTGTAATGTAAAGGTGATGGAAGAAAGTACTGCAGAAATACCTACGTGTTGGGGTTTTACCCTGGAAGAACTACAGGTTGAGCAGAGTAAGGATAAAGATTTGACCATTATTATCGAGTGGCTGTTAAAGGGCAATGAGCCTGATGAAGGAATTTTATTCCTAGCCAGTCCAGAAGCCAAGTACTACTGGGTGAATAAAGAACTGTTCCAGTTATCGGATGGTGTGTTGTTTAAACAGAAACTGAGCAGTAAAGATCTGGAACTAGTGGTACCCAACAGCCTTCAAGAACAAACGTTGGTGTGGCATCACGATATACCATCATCAGGTCATCAAGGTGTGGCTAGAACTAAAGCAAAGTTGAAGGAAAAGTTCTTTTGGGTAAGATTGTCCAAGGACACTGAAACCTTTGTGCTAACCTGTCCCGTGTGCAATAAGAATAAGAAGAACAAACACTACGGGAGGGTCCCAATGACTATGTATCAGGCTGGAGCCCCGATGGAGAGAGTGCACATTGATTTCATTGGCCCATTACCCAAGACCAAGCGAGGAAATGAACACTGCCTGATGATGGTAGATCAATTCACGAAATGGGTGGAATGCATACCATTACCCTCACAGAAAGCGGAAATAACTGCTCGGGCAGCAGTCGACGAGTTTTTCTCTCGATTTGGGTTCCCTTTACAGTTGTTCTCTGATCAGGGGCGTAATTTCGAAAGTAAACTGTTTGAAGCATTGTGTAAAGCACTTCATATCCATAAGGCAAGAACTACACCTTATAGGCCTTCTGCAAATGGACAAGTGGAACGCTTTAACAGGACATTGATGGATGCTGTGAGGTGTTTTTTGGGGAAATCTCAAATGAAATGGGATCTGCATGTGCAACAGATAGCTGGAGCAATTAGAGCCTCAGTTAACAGGAGTACTGGTTTTACCCCAAATATGCTCATGTTGGGCCGAAAAGTTACTACCCCAGCGCAACTCATGTTTCCAAATGTGCATGATAAACATGAGGATTGTGAAACTTACGTGGCAGATTTGGTTAAAACCATGAAAGAAGCTCATGCGTCAGCTAGGTCCACATTGGAGACTTCTCAGAAACGCATGAAGCACTATTATGATCTACGGATCTTACAGCGCCCATATTCAGAAGGAGATGTAATATATCTTTTAGATACTGCAACTCTAAAGGGCAAGGCTCGTAAGTTGTGTTCACCTTGGAAAGGCCCAGCGGTTATCGTAAAAAAGTTGTCGGCTTACCTGTATCAGGTACGTTTGCGCAATTCTGTATCGATAGTAAACCACGATAGGATGATGCCATGTAGAGATCGCAGTCTCCCAGAATGGATTGCCAAAATTAAAAGGGGAGAGACATCCGGAACTCCAGAACAAGAAAGTGAAGTGGATAATAAAGAGTACTGTGTTTGCAGGAAGCCGTATAGCGGTAGATTCATGATTCAGTGTGATTTCTGTGAGGAGTGGTATCATGGATCATGTGTCAATGTAACGGCGACAGAGGCGCTTGAAATAGATAAATACAAGTGCAGGGCCTGTAAACAAAAATGTTAAGATGCTAATTTAGAATTTCTGTTTCAGATTCTATCAGCAGATATGGCATCAGCTAAATCCACTAAAGATTTTCTGTTGGTAGCTGAAGACTACCTTAGTCGTGGTCAGGTGTATAGACCGGCAGGAGAGTTTGTCAAGAAACTGGCATTGTGTCCAAGTTGTTGTGGGGGAAAAAAGGAAGTGGAGCTGGTCAGCCGGATGGTAGCTCTGGTAAAATCACAGTCAAACAAGCCTGGACGGCGGAACGTAAAGCCTAACACCGCTTGGCTGAAGGAAACTGCACAGTCACTAGAGACGTACCAGCTGGTCGGCCGTGATTGGATAAGTTCTCACGTATGGAAGCTCCCATCATTACCTCCACCCAAACAGCAGGAATATGATCCAACTAGGGGACAGAGGGATATCCGATACCCTAAAGTAGCAGAATTGTTACAAGCACCGGGGGAGGATGAAGTCTTGGACTATGAGGATTTGGATGAGGAAAAGTTGTTGGCCTCACCCGTTAACAGTAACAGTACAGCAGGAAGTCCTCGTAGGTCGCCTCGACTCCTGAAATCTGCCTCTCATACTCCTGAAATAAGGAAAGCTCCCACAAGTACGGAGGCCAAGCCCATGGAAGAGGAAACGGTGGTGACTTGTAGTCCAACAGCGGATCGCCCTACAGAGGCCCAGCCCATGGAAGTTGACGGCACGGTTGTGACTGGTAGTCCACCCAAGGACCTTACTTCTGAATTGCAGGACAAAACAGCGGTGAGGGCTTGTAGCTCCACCCTGGATGTTTCAAGAATGTCAACTCTCCAGAAAGAGAAAGTGCAAGTGGCAAGTTCAGAAGGGGCTTCTAGCTCTTCTGAGGACCGGTCTCGATTTCAGTCGGCGGGTGCGCGTCCGAAGACTTATAGTCGTCGCGATGTGGAGGAGCCCGTTCGCCATGTACCGATGAAGAACCCGGAGTACTCTGTACGGACATCACTCCAGACAGGTGCAAGGTCAGAAGGGGCTTATAGCTCTTCTGAGGATCGGTCTCATCGGGTCCAGTGGGCGGACTCACGTCCGAAGGTTTATAGTCATCGGGATGTGGAGCCTGCTCGTACAGTAAAGATAAAAAACCCGGAGTACCCAGTGGGGATTTTGAAAAGGAATTTTCCGGTGGGAAAGGGAGAAGAGTTGGTAATTTCCATGCCAGTGCTTAAAAGGGTTAAGACCTGCGATCTCCTTGCCCACGCCAAAGAGAAGGCTGAAGAGCGCCGGGAGGGGGAGAAGAAACGTAGGAATCGCGGGATGGAAAAGACATGCTGGGTGCCGGGTTGTATGGAGAGGGCGAAGTATTTAAAAGCCCATGCTTTTATTGTGCACATCCCTTCCATATTCAGCGAAACGCTGGATTCTACTGATGAGCGATTACTCAGAGGGAGGAGGAGTGCACTAAGTCAGGCGGGAAGATGGCTTTTAGGTAAACCAGTTACGCTGGAGGAGTTGGTGGCGTTTGTTGTGGTGCAGAAGATGCTTAGCACACTGGACAACACATCAATCTCGGAGCGGCAGGAGGTAGCTATGAAGGAGTTTTGTAAATTCCTTCATGAGCCTATTCCAGAGAAAGTTACCTTGGTACCGTGCAACTCTGTTGGTGCGCTACTGCACTGGAAGGTCTTGTTACTCCTTGCAGCTAGTTTATCAGAGGAAGAGAGGGCCTATTGGGTACTTAACTTCCAGGCCCCTGAAGATGCACAGCCGGTTGCCGAGGCCATACCAATCCAGCCTAAGTATCCTGAAGCGTTTGACGCCCATTTCCACCTTGACAGGACACTGCACAGGTTACAGCTTCAGCAAGGGGGAATGCAGGATATGATGGATGCAGTTCCGGTAGAGGAGAGTAGGCGAACATCCCTTGTAGGGGGCGTCTCTATCTACTGTGACCCAGAAACCTACCCGACGGATCAGCACCTGCGTGATTTGCCGCAATACATCTCCGTTGGGGTGGGTATCCATTCACGTCATGCGCGTTATAGCGTTGTTCGGGTTAATCAGGCAGTGGGAAGGTTCCAGAACCTGTTAGCGAATCCTCGCGTGGCGGTTTTTGGGGAGGTTGGACTTGATCACTCAGAGCCCATGAAGTACTGGGCATATCAAGTCGAGATGTTGGAGAAGATGTTACCGTTCTTGGAAGATAGACATGTGCTAGTGATTCACTGCCGTGGAATGGAGGGGGATTGCGGTACAGAAGCGTTTCTCCTGCTCCTCCATGTCCTGAAGAGGTATGTGCGGACGCATCATCCGATACATCTGCATTGCTTCACTGGCAACAGGTATGTCCAGGATCGGTGGCTAGAGGGGTTCCCACGGACATACTTTGGGTTCACCAACAAGGTTAGGACATTCTCTCCGGACCAGATCGCGGCTCTACAAAATGTCGAAGATAGTCGCCTTCTCCTAGAGACGGATGCTCCTTATTTTCCAGCACCTGGATCCAGAGTATCGTCACCCAGTCAGATATCCACAGTGGCCGAGGCGGTGGCAGCACTTCGAGGAACTACTGTGGAACATGTGTTGGAAATCTCCGTGGCCAATGGGAAACATCTGTACCAGTCCCAGTAGAGGTCAGTCAGGCTTTAAGCTCACTGGTTCTCATTTAGCGGGTTCCAGCTGGGTTTATAACTCGCCGGATACTTACAGTGTGAAGAATTAAGCCTTCTCCAAGAAAACACTTCATCTATTGGTTTCCAGCTGGGTTTATAACTCGCCGGATACTTACAGAGTGAAGAATTTAGCCTTCTCCAAGAAAACACTTCATCTATTGGTTTCTAGCTGGGTTTATAACTCGCTGGGTATTTATCCAATCCAGTAAAGTAGAAGTCATTGGGTCTGTGGCTCATGACTGAAATGCAACAGAATCCAAGCAGTTGCGACAAAGAAGACGGCCAGAAGTAGGGCTAATAGCTCTAATTGGGAAAATCCTGACCACGGACTAAGGTAGTGAAAAACAGTACTTGAGAGAAACCCGCATCTGGTAGAGGGACCATCTCTGTGGAGCGACTTGTAGTTGCTGACCCTCTCATGCAGATAACCCCCAGTCTTGGTAAGGTCCTTTTTTCATAAAGTTGGGGGGAATGTTGTGACGTATCCAGTACGGTACGGGCGGGTATGGTAAGTACGGGTTTTACCCTCACTCTTGCGGAAGTGGGGTATACAAATTGCTTTTCACGCTCTCTTACGATCCAGCACTAGACGAAGCAAGACGTGTCCTCAGGAATAGGTATATCCCAAGCCCTGGCCTGTTTCTACAGTGTAATAGTTATAATACCACTAGGTTTACTTTAGATCTATTTCCGAATTATCTGCGAATCCATCGAGTAGAAACAATAACCATGCAATTCGCTCCGCCATCTTGAAACGTTATACTTACTGAACGCACTGATTGTGTTGCATTTGTTACAAAGTATCTGATTGGTTATTTCTAAGTATTGGATCCAATCAAATTTTTCGGGTAACTAGGGATTCTAACACCTACCATATGGACGATGGTCCACCGTCGCCCAACTAAAAATAGCATGTAAAACCAAGTTTTACATGCTGATTCAAGATCAGTGTTCTGATTGGCCAAAATGATTTGGGCGACCGTGGACCAACAGGCCTCTGCCTAACAACCCGAGATTTGTACAGTAATTCAATGCTTAATTTTCGCGGACGATATTTGTGTTCCGCGCTTTTTAGATCTGGTATTTACTGGATTTTCTCTCTTTAATAGACTTCTTAAAATAGCATTCTACAATCTCCGCGCGATTTTAAACACTACTGTTTGTACAGAGTAGATAAATAAGGTTCCGCGCGATTAATTGAGCCCGCTTTTTCTACAGGGTTGAAAAATAATTGCTCCGACGGAAAATATATGAAAGTTCCGCGCTTTTTAGATTTCGATTTGTATGTAGTGTTTTATTGCCATGCTGGCATTGGTTTTTCGCGGAAAGTGAAAGTTCCGCGAAAAATGACAATCCCGATATTTACTATATAAGTATATGTATTTTAGCGGGGGTCCCCTTTGGCTTTCCATAAAAAAACAGGGGAAAAATAATTGTTAAGAAAGTAGCCAAATCCTTGTGTAAAGAAAATAATGTTTACATGTAAGTGTTGTCGCTGTTGTTTTGTAAATAATTATTTGCTAAAAGACTGCTACTCATACCACGACGCACATGGACAAAGATACCTCTGGTTTTTTTTTGCCGCTAAAACGTGCACTAACAATCGTATATTATTGTATAATCGGATATTTGCCACGTGAAAGAGTCGCATTAAATAAGTTTACATAACACTTGCGTTGCTATAAACACTGTGCGACGTGTGCAAAATTTATTCAAACGCACACTACTAAAGCATATAAAATTGCCAAACCGGTAAAGCTTATACATTCGTCTTCGAAAAAGCGCGCACCAAGTTTAAGAAATCGTCGCATTTAAATTTGACAGATTATATATCAAATATGACAGGGAAAGCGGTTTTATGTTTGCTTTTAATTCCGGGGATATCAGCAGCACGTAAGTATTTTGTTTATACTTCAGATTATTTCATTTATTTTAAAAGTAAATTTAAGCATCTGAAATATAATAAAACTATACAATTATGCTTTCGTTTTATAAAACAAATTAAATTAAAAATAATTAATGCAAATACAAAATAAACAAACATGTTTTTTAATTAATTTAATAGTGTAAACTATTTGTTGTTTAAAATAAACTAATTTGAAAATGCAATAATGTATGAAAGTGAACCAATATTAAAATCAATAAAACGCATAAAGTTATATTATCAGTTTTAATCATATGAGTCGCGTTCTTGGAAAACTTGGATTAATGCATGTGCGTAAAATGTCGACCCCGATTGGTCTGTACAGTCGGCACAGGCTTATCAGGGACTACGCTTTCCGCTTTTATGGTAAATTTCGTGTAAAGGACGTATCTTCTTTGCGAAAATCCAGTCAAGGCGGAAAGTGTCGACCCTGAGACGTAAATGCATTTAGCCCCGTTTTCCCAGAGTGCGTTTCATGTGTATATATACTGCTATTGACCGTCAACGCAGCATTGAACAAATGTCAACTGAATAGTTTAAACATTTTATTTCATCTAACTATTTTCAATTGTACACCGCATATCGGGCAAAAATAACACTCTTCATTACATGTTAGTGGGCAGAATTTTATCTCGAGCTCTCAATCAATACCGTTATTCTGCATTTCCTAACCTAATGGTGAAATTACTTTAATGCGTGGTTTTGTTTCAATAACACTACCGGTTCTTAAATATACATCATTAATTGTATTATCAGCATTAAATGAATAATAGTATTTATATATCGAAAAAACTTATTTTTCTATCCGTGAATTATTGTGTCGTATTTTTGTGATATAATTTATATAAAACTGTTCACTTAACCCGTTTATGCCTAGCCTCTAAAAAAAGGCCTTGGCAAACAGCGTAGACCCAGATGAGACGCCGCATGATTTCTGTAAGAAATATTCTAAATATAAAAATAAATATACTATACACCCCTAATTTTGGAAATAAATTAATCCAATTTACAAGAATGAGACCACTAGGCATACATGGGTTTGTAGAAGCAGCGGAAAATGAGACGAATATTTTCTATATTGTGTCGTATCATCCTGAAAATACGGTAAAAGTCTATGAACTTAAGATTGCGCTTAAAGCCAAACGAAATGCAAAAAAATGGAAAAGGAAATTCGGAATTAACAACTACAACAAGCATTTATACAACTTTTAATAGTGTGAATATGCATAGTTATGTACGATAGCTTCACGCTTAACGTTCAATAAGCAATGCTGCATCACGAAAATTGTCAACTTGACCAATGCGAACTAGCATTTTCATTCGTTCGGGTCCACACAATTTCTCCAAAATTATTTTAGCTCTTGATAAAAAACTGCCTCGCCGAAAATAACACTTTGCAGTTTACAGGGAGTTTAGAAACACTAGTATATGAGTAATCGTCGATTCCACCCATTTATTCATATAATATTAACTCTTTTTGTTTCATAGATCATCGAAAAATAGTGATTATGTGACTCTTTACGGGACTCATTGGTCTGAAAAAGTTATAGGTGTAAATAGTAGTGCTAGTGACATGTGATGGTGGTTCGAGTTTTGACAAGGACTATGTGAAAAAGGATATATTTGATCATCTATCATCTATCACGCTAAGGTACTGCAAAAATCCACGTATTTGTTCTCGTTTATTTGCTTGCTTGTTGACCTAAATTTAGATGAAGCAGTTTTCGCCTGTTTCCGAGTAGGTGTCCGTGTTTGTCATTTGCCATTGTTGTCAACTGATTACTAGCTATTCAGCTACATTCAGCTACAATCAGCTACAATCCGCTTATCGTTAGTGTATATAACGATACACTTCATAGCACCTCGTGCACTTCGTGCTCTAAACTTGTGATCTATACTGGTGAAAGTTAAAAGTACTGACATGAATAACCATTCAACACCTGTACATGGAAAACGTCCTGAAAAGCGTGACCTATCCACTTCTAGTATTGACCTTGAAGTAGAAAGTAAAAACAATAAAATCTTTGACTCGGACATCATACAGAATAGTCAAATCATCAACCATATTCAACTTAGCGAGGCCGACTTGGAGTGCATCTCCCAAAAAATGCATGCACTGTTTAAAGCTCTGGAGGACATGGTACGTTCAGTAGTACAGGATTTTAAATCACAGGTCATAACTGGTATTAACGCCTCTCTCAATGACAAACTTGCATTCCTCACACAGGCAAATACGCATCTCAAGAATCAGGTAGCTGAGCTACTGTTCCAAGCAGACAGAGCGGAGCAATACAGTCGCCGCAACTGCCTACGTATCACCGGTATCCCGGAGGTAAGTGATGAGGACACGTATAATATTATAGTTATGATTTTACCGTTGTATCACAATTATCATCACATGAATTTAGTCTGATAGATGTTCCTTTTTCATATGAGTTTTGATTGTTCAAAGTTAACACAAATCTTTACAAAACATACATTCGTACTATAAAGATAGTTGTTAATATTTACATATATAAGGAACCAACACGGTTAAGGTTCATGGGGGGGGGGGATAAATTTCATTAAAACTTCTCTTTGGTTTTTCTTCATTGAATTTGGTACAATATGGTCAAACTATATATCATTTTAAAGCTTAAGACGGATAGAATAACATAAACACATTTTTGTCATTCAATATTTGTGTGCTTTATTCATATTTTGGTTTAAAACCAATACATTTTTTACACTAATTTACAAAATCTCAATCTAAAGTTAGGAAGGATATGCACTACCTTAAGTTGAATAAATACAAAGCTATATACATATACAAGGTCAAGTTAGCAACATTTCACAGAAAATAATTGCCATAAAACAACAAATGAGTTTTTATTCAACTGCCTTTTTTGGATAAATATCCTAAACAAAGCTCTAAAAATAACTAAAACGTAACTACTTTTTTAAAATCCAGGTACGGTGGATAATAAGAGTCACAATTATATTTCAAAGGCTTAACAATTTTGTTATTTACCTCTCAACCAAATTGCAAATTTTACACCATCTCAAATTGAAATACATTGCAGACGACATATAAAATTGTAAAGAAATAAAGAAATTGGCAAAACTATTGATTTTATAGTTCGATTCCTTCTACCCATGAAAGCGTGGCCATCGCTGTGATCCGTAGAAAAACGTGCAAAACAAATCGGTCGAAACCACGTGCAGTGGTGAGAAAACCGGGTATGTGTATACACATACCTGAGAAAACACATGTACTTATTTTGACAATTGTGTGGTACTAGTAAAACAACTATTAACATTAATCAGCAAGAGATCGCACTAAATAACAGAAATGACCACGCAGAGATATCATCACTTACCCTATTGCAAATATTTTCCAGCTGAAAATTGTCCCCCACACGACTTTTTTAGTTTATTTGTTTTGTTTTTCTGGAGCCGAAGTGCATCTTACAGAATATCCATCCAACTTCCGTTGTTTTCACTTTCGTTATTAAAAACTCCGTTTAAAAGAATTAATTCTACTTTTAGATTGTTAAAGCGATGTATTATTATATATTATTGATAGAATTGTATACCGTGATGAATTGAACAGAGTTATGTATCGATCTTTCTGTCAGTCTGTAAGCGTACTATTTTATGCGCAATAATATAAGTACAGTGATTCGACAACGATTGTAAACATTGGTGAAATGCTTCTTACATAGTTATTCTTTTGAGTGTTTATGAGGTCTGATCGTGCAGTTTGCAAACATCAAAGGAAAGATTACAATCCAATGCATTTGTCATCGTCAACCGTTTGGAATGTCAATTAGGCGATGAGTGAGTTTTTAGCATGTTTCTTTCTATTTTATTAATTTAAAAATGGCTGCCCCCATGGTGATGAAATGACATGTGTTCGAGTTTTGATATTTTTAGATATGTAAACTTTTTTTACTATTTAAGCGTAACTTGCCCTCGTCAATGTCGATATTATTCACTAGTTATATAATTTTCCGACGAAATACGTGGAATAAACATGATTCAGATTTTTGAAAATAATGTATATTTTAGTGTTAAAATCGCTTTGTAGTTTGATTGATTTTGTGGATGTTATGATACGTTGATGTACAAAATTGGTAGCAGTTTGAAGGAAAAACATCCTTTCAAGCATATATGTATACATTTTCAATGTGGCACTCTTCCTTTAGTCAAATTTGAGTTCAATGCTAGGGGTCCCACATTTTTCAAAATGAAGCCTCTACATGAACCTTAAGAAGTCATCAACCTGAATAAAACAGATTGTACGAACAGAGGTCCAGATAAGATGCGTATTTGCGTAAAATACGCATGCACAAAAAGAAAATACGCATGACCTAAAATTTTGTTGAGTATAAAAACTCCTGGCTAAATTCGGATTACGCATCGTGTGCAATTTCAATGCGTTTTAGCCGTTTATACATGCATATAAATTCATGTAAACATGACTGGTTCCTGTCATTGTGTCCGCACTGGGAAAAACGTAGTGACATGACCATCTATGTGGTTTACGACCCAATTTACTCCTCAGTTAGAACGGTATCATTTAATGTTGGCCCACGATAAAGGCCGATGTTGACACAACGGGCTCCCCGCTGCACAATCTCCACGCAGAGTTGTCGTTCCATGCTCTCACATACAAGCTCTGACATCACAAGAAAATCCTACCAGATTCGGTAGGATGTTTTTTTTTAGTATTATATTATGAAAAGGAGTATCATTTTATTTTATATTTTGAAAATTGTGTATAAGTTTAGGTTCATAATAAAAAAAAATAATTACTTTAATTAAAAGAGTAAAAATTACTGTTTACAAATTTAAAAATAACCGTTGATACTGTAAGACTGTGGTTCGACTATTATGACTTAGTTGGTAATATCGGCAGGGAGTTTAGATCGTTATATATATAAATATGGGTCTTATTTTCCGGTTAAACATAAAACTCTTGTTTTAACAAAGGAAACAATTCTCCTGCAAATTCTTTTTCGGCATTGTTTTCTATGACGTTGATACTGTAAGACGCGATTATTTTATCACGTGGCTCAGCTATCATCACGTGGTTTTGTATGATGGCAGCGATTTGATCCAGCTATGCAGGTTCCAGTCAAATCTCTTCGCGGAGGTTGCCCGCTGCATTGTTGAGAATCAATGTACGCTTATGGTGAAAACATTTGACATCACATTCGATGAAACCCGAATCGCCCAACATCAAGCATATAATTTTTTTATATCAGTTTATCTCTTGTGTGGCACTAAAGAAAAATCTTTTTCCTTCAAGCACTTTTTAAATGGCAGCCCAAATACACATATAATAAAAAAAGTTTTACGGATACCACCCTCTTACCAGATAACGTGACTAAGCACATGTTTAACCCGTTACATATATTGAAATCCGGTTTGCAATCAATGAATCCACTTGAATAATAATGTAATGCGAAAACTTGCTGCTTGCTTGTTTTTCATATGACTGTCACGATCTGTGCCGCCCTGACCGGCAGTCTCTGTCCCGAAAGCGCCTTTCTTTTTGTGACGCATCCCGTAGCGTCTGCTTGTGTTTGTGTTTTATTGTCATGTATATAAAACAAAAACTAATGGCGAACCAGTTAAAAATGGTCCATTAAGTCGACATCATCAGTAGTAACACCGGAAAAAATATTACGCCTTTTTATTGACAGTATATACACAGATGTTATAAAATCGGTGCAGAGAAAGAAACATGACGGAAATAAGGTCACAGACAAAACTATTTCTAATTGGAAAGTATGGTTTCCGTGGCTCAAAATTGAAACGGACGGCGATGCATATGTAAGAAAATGAATAAAATTATCGGATTTTGATTTTTACTTATCAATTAAAAATTTCATGAGTGAAATACCCCTCGGCTGAAACATTATCTGGAGCTCTGTGTACAATGCGTACTCAAAATATGTAATACAGAATAAATCCGATACATAAATACCCAACATTCTCAAAATAGTTCATGTACACCAAATTTGTTTATACAGTAAGATACATAAAAATATGTTACTTCTGCTTTAAACGATGAATTTGTCCCTTAATCCAAATGCTTTAATCACTAAAAGTCACAAGTCAACGAATTTCAATTACTATATAATAGCTAAAATATGTTTTTGTTTCCATTAAAATCTGCAAAAAATTATTATAGGTCGGTATTTTCTCGTTAACATTTTGTTTTTATACTCAAGTTATTTTCCAGTTCAATAGTATATTAAATGACAGAAACGTCCAAGATCTCTTTGAAACACATATGTCTTCATAATAATGTACACGTTCATTTTTCGATTATATTGTATTATGATCGAGTTAAGATAAACACATATCGAAAACTAAACTTGGAATACCATACATAAAGTTAATGTTCGGCAACGAAAATTATGGTCAATCCGGTTACAACTTTGTATTTAAAGCGTAGAACAGTTGTTAAGAAACAGTTAAAACACCAAGCAATATTGCTAAACAATATTTTGGCATATAGTTAAAGTGAGACTGTACGAATTTTATATGTGTTAAAGTGTAATACATTGATAAAAATATGTTACAATAACACAAAATAGACAAGAACAATTATACATTGAAGACGAATTTCATAAAATGCAGCAAAGGCAAGTAAGCGCTGGTTAAAGCCGATGCCGACACTTTTACTCTTATTTGTTAGGAAACAAAATTGTGTTAAGTGTCGTATGAACGAATCTGCACTAAAACTTAATTTAGATTCACATTGTACATGCATGACATATATGCTGGCGAATTCGAATTCCAGCCATTTTCGATTTCATATTTAAATATCTGGCTTATTTCGCATTTTTCGACACATGTTCTTCTTAACTTTTATTTTAATTTATATTGAAATATATGTTTAATAAGTTTTTTACACATTTTATATAAATTCATAAATATTTGACAAAATCGTACATTCTCACTTTAAAACTTCGTTGTATATAAAACTAGAAAATGCGCGGCAGAGGCCGACGCGTATCCCCACACCGAATGTTTGACCTAGGTGTGCCCCGGGGTTGGTAATGGGGCCATGCATAGTCGAGATTGACCGTATTGTCATAAGAGACGTTCAGTATCAATTAGAAGTGAATTGGTGTAGAAATGAAGAATTTATAGTAAAAGCCAATTTTGGGTGGGTGTGACCTATGTGGGCAGGGCGCCCCAGGGTTGGTAATGGGGCCATGCATAGTTGAGATTGACCGTATTGTCATAAGAGAAGTTCAGTATCAAAATGAAGTGAATCGGTGTAGAAATGAAGAAATTATCGTAAAAGGCAATTTTGGGTGGGTGTGGTCTATGTGGGCGGGGCCCCAGGGTTGGTAATGGGGCCATGTACAGTTGAGATTGACCGTTTTGTCATAAGAGAGGTTCAGTATTAATTTGAAGTGAATCGGTGTAGAAATGAAGAAATTATAGTAAAGGCAATTTTTGATGGGTGTGGTCTATGTAGGCGGGGCGCCCCAGGGTTGGTAATGGGGCCATGCATAGTTGAGATTGACCGTATTGTCATAAGAGAAGTTCAGTATCAATGTGAAGTGAATCGATGTAGAAATGGAGAAATCAATGTAAAATAACCTAAAACTAGAAATGGCGCGGCAGAGGCAGACGCGTATCCCCATACCGAATGTTTGACCTGGGTGTGCCCCAGGGTTGGTAATGGGGCCATGCATAGTCGAGATTGACCGTATTGTCATAAGAGAAGTTCAGTATCAATTAGAAGTGAATTGGTGCAGAAATGAACAAGTTAAAGAAAAGGCAATTTTGGGTGGGTGTGACCTATGTGGGCAAGGCGCCCCAGGGTTGGTTTATTGGGCCATGCATAGTTGAGATTGACTGTATTGTCATAAGAGAAGTTCAGTATCAATTTGAAGTGAATCGGTGAAGAAATGAAGAAATTATAGTAAAAGGCAATTTTGAGTGGGTGTGGTCTATGTGGGCGGGGCGCCCCAGGGTTGGTTATGGGACCATGCATAGTTGAGATTGACCGTATTGTCGAAAGAGAAGTTCCGTATCAATTTGAAGTGAATCCGTGTAGAAATGAAGAAATTAAAGTAAAGGGCAATTGTGGGTGGGTGTGGCTTATGTGTGCGGGGCGCCCCAGGGTTGGGAATGGGCCATGCATGGTTGAGATTGATCGTATTGTCATAAGAGAGGTCCAGTATCAATTTGAAGTGAATCGGTGTAGAAATGAAGAAGTTAATGTAAAATAACCTAAAAAAAAAAGGAATGAAAATCTCTGACCCGGCCCCACCCCAACCCCCATAACTTTTGACCCAGGGGTCAGATTAAAATTCCAAATAGTGCAAGGTCGCACATATGCTCATAGCTACCATGTGTGTAAGTTTCAAGGTTCTAGTGCTAATAGTGTAGGAGGAGATAGTGGCCAGGACGGACGGACGGACGGACAGACAACCGAACAACCGGACAGACGGACGGCGGAGATAACCACAATATCCCCACCTTTTTTTCAAAAAATGTGGGGATAAAAATGAGTGAAAATCTCTGACCCGGTCCCTCCCCAACCCCCATAACTTTTGACCCAGGGGTCAGATCAAAATTCCAAATAGTGCAGGGTCGCACATATGCTCATAGCCACCATGTGTGTACTTTTCAAGTTTGTAGTGCTTATAGTGTAGGAGGATATAGTGGCCAGGACGGACGGACAGACGGACAGACGGACGGACGGCGGAGATAACCACAATATCCCCACCTTTTTTCAAAAAGCGTGGGGATAAAGACCGGTATTCACGCAATTGACCATATCTATCGTATGCACTAACTTCTTTTTTTTTGCTATTAAAAGGACAAAATAGCTATATAATAAACTTGATTAAATTCCATATATATTTATATCTTGTTATTTTTTTGAATAGAACGTGTTTAGGTTCTGAATAGATAGGGTATACGTATTAACGTTGAAAAAAAAATCATATGAAAAAGGAACACCATCTATCATATTATCATATTATGGTAATGTGATGATATTATTGTAATACGACTGTCATTTCATATATCCTGTGCAAACGTGCCGACCTATTTTTCATTACTAAAATATAGTCCCACAAAAAATAGCATTTGGTATCTTGTTAAATCTGTGTTTCTAGACCACATCCGACGTTGAAAAGTTGGCTATCGCTATAAGGGACACTGATGATTATTAACCATAAATAATTTGTGGGAGTATATAACATATGATATAAAGTAATAACTTAACATGAGTGTATGTGATATTTATATTGATCAAATATTTATATTACGATACAGTATTAAAGAGTGATTGTGAGTTTGATTATCCGTTGATGAAGATGATGATGATAATGGTGATGATGGTAATGATGATAATGATAATGATGTTACTGATGATAAGGAGGAGATGGAGAAGGAGGAGGAGGGGGAGAAGGAGGAGGAGGAGAAGAAGGAGGAAGAGCAGGAGGAGCAGGAGGAGGAGGAGGAGCAGGGACAGGCGGAGGAGGAGTAGGAGGAAAAGGAAGAGGAGGAGGAGGAGGAGATAAAGGAACAAATCTCGCCCAAGGGATGTAACGGAATCCATCAAGCGTAACATAACGCAATACACAAATCTATTCATAAACATGTTTATTTATAAATCTCAAGACAAGAACGCCTTCACGCCACGAATTTAATGTCCTACTTTACAACTTCAAAACTTCTCGAGGGCGAACAGCGCCAGTGGAAAAAGTGTCAA
Organism: Dreissena polymorpha; assembly: GCF_020536995.1. Lineage (NCBI taxonomy): Eukaryota > Metazoa > Mollusca > Bivalvia > Myida > Dreissenidae > Dreissena > Dreissena polymorpha. Next base: position 95,167,708 of record NC_068361.1, on the reverse strand, counting down.
AAAAGAGTTTTTGCCATTTCCCCATGGCACGAAATTAGATCAGATTGTATTTAGGGCATCATATTGCTAATATGTTAATTCTCCTGAAATATAATATACAAACGTATACAAATAAAACGTGACCTCTTGAATTAAAGTTACGCAAGGTTCTATTTCTAAAACGTTTGTTTTGGATACGATTATTTTTTGTGATACAATATAATTATGGAACACATGTTCATGTACCATTTTAGTGTTCGGGTGTCGTTTGAATGGATATCGTTACATGAAATTAAAATGGATCATATTGCGCCACAAAAAATAAAAACAAGCATTTTGTATCTCGTTAAATCTATGTAACCAGACAACATCTGGCTTTGACATTTAAGCTATTGCTCTAAAAACACTGTTTTTGTGTGTTAACTTTATTTTACGAAATAGTTTACGAAATATTTGTTGATTTTAAGCGTTAATGGGGCTTTAACTATATTTGTCTAATCAGCCAGGCGAAACGATAAGAGGGCGAACATTAAATATTTAATTTTCATCCTATCTTTAAAGTTGATGTAAGAATCAGTTAGCATACATGCTACCAAGGCATTTAGGGTGGATGCATTTCTGGATTCATCAAATAAATAATGTATCACGTACAATAACAACCTCATTTGCATATAGAGATTAACAACGCTGCTGATTTTGTCGGAAACCCTTATAGTTTGTAATAGGTGCCAAATCATTTTATTATATGCAAAAATATAAAGGCGTGCCCTTTTCGGATGTTATTATAGTTTTTTCTCTATATTACAATAATTGCATCAATCTATTTTACAAAAAGAGGGAAGTCGTGTCGCTGTAATAGCTAATTATAAAACCGAGGTGGATACGGTTATGTACTTTATAAGAATCCATGCATGTCTGATAAATTACAATGACGAACTAATAACATGTCTGTGTTTCAACGTGTTTCGAAACGTGGTAGATAAGTCGACCGGTTCGGCTTAGTTTGAACAAAGATCTAGAAAATAAACATGTTTATTTATAGATCTTTGGTTTGAAAACAAAACAACGCGTGCAATATACAAGTAACACGCTTGTACATGCCACCATGTAATAAACGAACATAATACGCATACATTTTAAACATGACTCTAAGAACGTGCTACTGCGGCTCATTGTCGACCCAATTTCGGGTACTTAAAAAAATTTGGGTGCGAAAATTGTGGGTAAGAAAAAAATGTGGGTACGAATAAAAAATAGGGTACGAAAAGTTTGGTTACAAAAAAAATTTGGGTCCGAAAAATTTGGGTACGAAAGAAAATTGGAAACGAAACATTTTGGGTACGATTTTTTAAGGGTACTACTTCCACGTATCCAGGTTACTTTGAAGTATACTTCCCCGTACCCCGGGTACTTTGAAGTATACTTCAAAGTACCCGGGGTACTAGAAAGTAATACCCCGGTCGACAATGACCCAATGAGCTTTACTGCGCATGCGTAACATAAATACACCATCGTTTTAGAAATATAACCTTATGTCACTTTAATTTAAGATTGAATTAAAGTGACAATAAATGCTGGCTGCACTAATCTACAAATGGTGGAATTACACTATTGATGTATTAGAACCATTGTTATATTCCGGTAGGATTAACCTCAGATTGGCCTACGCCCACACGTTTTTTAAGTAATATAGAGATTAACGTCCAAGTGATGTTAACGTGCTATTGATAAATATATATTTGTTTGTATGTGTCACTGTGGGTATTCGAGCGGTCTAAAAGCAAATGACACTATTTTAAGTGTGTATGTAATTTACAGGATCATGCGATATATTGGTATCGGACAAGTGCTGGTAAGTTAGGTCATAAAAGCCTTAAACGGCTAGACGTTTCGTTCAAGTCTTTATTACATACACTTGTCACGTGAAAAGGTTTGGCTGGACACCTGGCTAAAGGGGGTAACAGGGTGATAAACAGGGCACAAAACGATCTTATTACAAGGGGAACATATTGTTTGTGTGCTAAAATCAAGTTTGTTATTTAAAGTGATATTATCTTGCGCTATAGAATACTATTAAAGGCTGAGTAATACATTTTGGAACATTCTTTGATGTGGTGTATGGTAAAACAAATTGTCGTCAACTTGTTATAAATTGAAACAAGTTAAAATACCATTTCTTATCATTCACATATATTTTTACTATTATCCATTTATCTTGATAATTTGAGTATCGTTTGGCACGAACATTGACATGGTGTTTACGCGGTTACTTCCTACATTCTTTGAATGTGTAGTTCATATTGGCGCTCAGATATTCCAAGCTTTTTGTGTAACACATAAAGTGACATGCAGAATTACCGATCCTAACTGAACAAATTACAGCATATTGGAAATAACTGGGAATAATGTGTGTTAACAACCTCATTTTTGTAAACATGTTCATACTAATTGTAAATAGTGTCCCAATTAATGATTGCATACACAATGTGTTCCTTGCCAATGTTCTCAATGTGTACTATGATCATAAGTGTTACATAATTCAAGCTCACTTGGTTATTGTCGGCTCGGGTACTTTATAAAAGTACCCCGGATACTCTTTAGTATACTACAATGTACTGCGGGTACGGACCATACACTAAACGGCACCCAGCAAATATTAGACTGACCCGAGTTTCATTCCCGCAAAAAATCCGATGTCGTTTAACGCGCTACCGAATTACGAATCAAAATTCTCTTTTGAACAAAAACTTTCTCAGCATCCTTTTTTTGAGTATGAGTTTCGATAATATGGCAACCATTTTACAGAAAATTGATTTAAATATAAACATACTCGTACACATTCAACATCTGGCGCGCGACATAACGCTGTCGCCTACTTAACAGAACATGTCGAGAATCAATAACGCGTCAATAAACTACCGAATACTACGGAATACCGTTAGGGCAATCGTGATTACACATTAAAATCCAGAGGGCGACAATGCGATAGTGCGATAGTACGATGGCGACAATGCGATAATACGATGACGACAGTACGATAATGCGATAGTACGATGTGATAGTACGATGGCGACGATGCGATCATACGATGACGACAGTACGATAACTCGATAGTACGATGCGATGATACGATGGCGACAGTACGACAATACGCTGGCGACAGTGCGATAGTACGATGGCGACAATGCGAAAATGAGATACTGCGATAATACGATGATGACAGTGCGACAATACGATGACGGCAGTGCGACAATACAATGGTGACAATGCGACAATGCGACAATAAGAAAGAGCGATATTACGATGACGACAGTGCGACAATACGATGGCGACAGTGCGATAGTACGATGGCGACAGTGTGATCGAACGATGGCGACAATGCGATAGTGCGATGGCGACAATGCGACAACGCAATAGTACGATGGGTATAACGGTATTCCGTAATAAACAAAGTAATAAAGCAACGCACCTTGATTGTTATAAATAGAGGTTAAAGCTTTGTAATCGGTACGTAATAAAGCAACGAACCGTTGTTGTTATAAATAGAGGTTAAAGCTTTATAATCGGTACGTAATAAAGCAACGCACCTTTGTTGTTATAAATAGAGGTTAAAACTTTATAATCGGTACGATTGGTATGTTTTACTCGGGGAAATTAAAACTGGGATCTATGCGGGGTGGGGGCTATAAGCGTATACGTATAGGGCATGTTTATTTAAATACACGTGGTGTCAATTGGTTGAGACTTTGGTCTGCTTATTTGATGTTCTATATCTACCAACGAACAATATATATTACTCTTGAAAGAGTGCATACAGATATAAACTGTATTAAGTTTATCAGTGTTTGTTGAGATCATGGTCAGTTAACGTCTACCGGTAATTGCTCAATTGGAATGCAATAGTAGCATTTTAAGTAGTTTACGTCATCAACGATACGACCACCACCGTTTGGAGAAAGTTTTAATTATGATCATTATGATGGTTATAATTATTTAACTTATTTTATTGCAAAACAACATTCCTAAAGTTATTCAAATAACTAAATGTAGCTATTTATATTATATTAAAGACACACAACTTGACATTAAATACATGGCATAGTAAATTTAAGTATAAATAAGAAACATATTTTATCTATGCCAATTAGAAAATATCTGGTGTTTACAAGGTACAATTCCGTCTTTTTTGCGCTTTAAAACTTAAAAATAATCGCGTTTGTCGAAATGGACGTATACGTCTAGAAATCCTACTTTCGGTTTTAAAAGCGGAACCGTTTGAAATAATAATAAATTGCTTTCTAACTAGGCTATAGATTTAATTTTATCTATGCCAATTAGAATATATCTGGTGGTTACAAGGTAGAAATCCGTCTTTTTTGCGCTTTAAAACATAAAAATAATCGCGTTTGTCGAAATGGACATATACGTATAGAAATCCTACTTTCGGTTTTAAAATTTAGAAAAAATAATAAATTACTTGCTAACTATTCTATAGATTTAATGACAATTTTGCACATTTTCAAATTGATCTATATGTATTGAAAAACATGTATTTCATTTCAAGGTGTGTGGCTTTAAAGAGTTGCGCACTGCGGTATGTTAAAAAACAAGTTATAGTTTACACCGATAATGTAATATATTTAATTTACATTTGACTCAACATTTATTGTATTGTCATGTATACATCTATATTTTAAGGTATGAAGGTTCTTCGAAAAAGTGGCTGAAAAAACGGCTTCATGTCAGCTATATGCTCTGCAACCATTTTTATTACAAGTACTGTTGTAAGCGATGCAATCAAACAAATAATTAATCAACATGTTTAATGTGCTTTTTGCTTATTTATATGCTTTTATGCTAGAATATTAAATGCTAAATCAAATATACATTTGCACATAAATAAACTAGATAAATTTTGTATAATACATTTAATATATCACGAACATGATATGGCCAATAATGTAACCAATATAAGAAACGATACATAACTTTTGTTTTTAATGAGAGAATATGTGCGAAAAATATGACATTTTTGAAAGTACAGTATACTGAACTATTTTAACGTGTTGGGTAAGGGGGGTAGTTGACCTTAAGGAACCGTTGGAAAACAACACTGAAAACATGTCTAAGCATGAAATAGGCACAAGCACTTAACACCTTTTTTGAAATGATGCCACAAATCCATCAAACCAGAAAGTTTGCGTTAAAATAAATAAGCGTGATTAAATAAAAGTCAAACCATGGCAAATTTACGGTCTGTGTGCATATGACATCGCCGATCCTCTCTTAAAACCCCATTACTACACAAAAACAACGAACATTTCGCACGATATTTCGTAAAATAAAGTTAAACAATTAAAAATCAGTGTTCCTTATGGCAAGTTCTGACTTTTTAACGTCATATGTGGTCTGGTAACATAGATGTTTTTAGATACAAAATGCTCGTTTCTATATTTTGTTAGCATATTTAATTCCATTTTAATTTCCCGCAACGATGTCTATTCATACGACCCATCAACACTAACATGTATGTATGTATGTATGTATGGCCGGCAAATGTGAGCCTGCAGGAGAAGCTGTACGGACGGATAGAAAAGACCACCAGTTGCATACTTGCCTCGGTTCAGTGCCGGATTACTCCGGTGGAGGTCCATGGGCAGTGAAATGTTGGGGTCCATGCGGCCATACCCCAGGTCCATAGTCGGCCTAGTTCCTACAAGAACGTCAGTGCACAATCGATTTTACTCGTTTCACTCGTGACACTTCTGACAAGACATAAAATGTGACAATGTACTTGTTTAGGTATAACATGTCATTATACTACCGATACGCCTAAATAAAAGTATTTAAGAAAACTGCAGTCTGTATATTTACGTATTGAACTATTTACCCAGAATAAAAATTAGACTAAGAAAGTATAGTACACAATTATTTTGTCACGGTCTCGTGAGGCCCAAAACAAAGCAGGGCCCATATGCAGTTGCCTTCTCTGCCTTATGGGTAATCCGGGACTGCCTCCGGTTTCCAAGTGTAGCGGCTTTCGAGAAGAAGAAAGAACAAGCCTAACACTAGGTTTACAAATTAGGTATATTTCAACGTTTATTTATACTGAAACGTTGTAAGAGATCTTTACACATTTCATTGCGTAATTCGTTTGAATCCTTGAAAGGGAGATACCTACCAACTATTAATTATCCCAATTTTGTAGGATTTGTCGCCATCGTGACATACACTACATGCGTGTGGCGGCGTTTAAGAGGAATTTTATAATCTAGGAGTTTGATCAAAATATTTATTTATATTTGTTTTGTTAAACAAATTCCTCGTATGACAATTGTTTGTGCAGTCCGCACAGGCTTATTCGGGACGACACTTTCCGCCTAAACAGGATTTTCGCTAAGACGAGACATCATTTAAAAGAAAAATTCCATAAAAGCGGCGTGTTATCCCTTTACAAGACGTCCTGATGATTCGGTGATCTTTTCTGGCATTCCAAAGTATCTAAGTAGTCTCTAGAGGGACCTGGCAGAGCCGGTCAATGCTATCGAAACGCATTCTCATAGTCGATGAAGTAAACAAAGACGGGTAATTTCCACTCAGGGTTGGATTTTTTTCAAGAATGTTGCTTAGAGATGCGATCTGATCCGTGCACGATCACTAATTTCGGACGCCGGCTTTTTCGTCCTGGCGATGCGGGTCTACAGCGTCTTTCATTCGATTTTGCAGGGTGCGTTTAAGCACCTTTTATGAGATGGACGACAGCAAAATCCGTTCGGTAGTAAGAGCAGGAACTGAAGTCGCCTTTCTCGAGGAACTGGATGAAAAGCGAGAAGAGTAGCTCCAAACTGATCTTGACGTCAGCCTTAAGCACGTTTGCCGGTACGTTGTCAGATCCCGCAAACTTGCTGTTCTTCAAAAGCTTGATCTTCCTGCGGATCTCATTCTTCGTGGGTATGCAGCACTTGATTGGCAGTATCATCCAGTATGACAATTGTTGATAAATGTTTGTTTACCCAAATCTGTGATAAGTTGTGATAGAGAAAGGACCATAACTGTAGTTTAAAGCGAAAGGTTCGAGTTTTATGTGATTTGGTTATTGTTGGATAGTGCATTGCAAAGTGACCCTTTTGTGGTTGTAACTGTCATAATGTGGCCTGTTGCTATCATGGTCATAAGACGCATTTTGGCGGGGAACTGTGATCTCTAGCTGCTCGGTATATATCGCGATCATAATTGTTTTATGTTTCAGAATTATTTACGGGGATGGATATTTTCAATAACTAGCAATTGTTACGGTTTTAAACAACAAGTACTTACGTGCAAATATAAGGAACACTTCAGATAAAATTGCACAGATAACTTACTCATGTATTATATTTCTTAAACTCCATAGGAATGGCATGAACAAATAAAAGCGAATGATACGCAACATTCATATACGAACGAGGGAGAAAGTTCCTCAATACAATGTCAACGTAATTATGGTAATTTTGACGATAATTTTTCTCGACTTATCATCATCCAAGTTATTATTATATGTTTAAGTTTTTATAAATACAATTTCATTTTCTTTCAAAATCGAGGCGGAGGGATATTGTTTTGGTGTTGTATTTCCGTCCGTCAGTCCGTTTGTCACAAACTTTTCAAGGCTATATCTCAGAAACAATATACATTTCCAACTTGAACCTTCGTGGGTGTATAGATAAAAATGAGGGGACGTTAAATGCACAAAAACCACAACCATGCACTTTCTAAAATAAGAGTTATATAATATACAATATTTCATCATGACACGTCATGGGTTTATAGATATCATTTTGCAGAATTGCAATGCATACAAACAATCACCAAACACTTTGTTATTTTACAAATATTACATTGTGTTACAACAAATAGTAACAAAATGACGTCGCGAGCGGGCCGTTATTCGTATCTAGCGGCTGATATAAATTATATTGGCCCGCCGGGCCGATTTTTTTTATATCAGAAAAGAATCGGTTCGCGCGACGTCAACTGAACAAACTGGCGTCCGTATTCAGTCTTTTCCAACGGTGATTAATAAAATTAAGCCACAAATTGACGGAATAAAAAAAAGATAATTAAACGTATTAGAATGATTAAAAAAGTATCGATTGCATCTAAGACTGTACTGTTGATTCGATTGATGACACTATTTGAGCTTTAAGTTTAACAGGAGTCATCCAACATCAAAATTTAATAAACGACAATCTTACCTCGATGACAATTTTAATCCAATGCTTATAATAATAAAATTACAACGATATGCACTTCCATTTTCGATTTTTCCACCCATGTATCTTAATCTATTTTAAACTACACTTTTAAAACGTTTTACAAAATCGAATGACTGCTCGGAGTGATTTATTTTATTCCTCTTGAACTTTAAGTTTTCTATTATACATTACAAACACACAAACCGAAATACGTTTTTGATTCGTTCGATGCTTTTTAAAAATAAATATTTTACTATTAAATAAAATAGCGTTCGAATTATTGTCCCTAAAATCAAGAGTGTCTAGCTTAAAGCAGTGTGTTTCGTCACATAAATAGCGTCACACGAGATACGTCATAAATGTCGTAATCAGTTGAATGAAAATAAAAGTACGTTTCGAACTTGTGTTAAAAAGTATTTATGTTCCACTAAAATCAGAATTTGGGTGAATGACCGTATACCTTTTTTCATTAAATATACCCAAACAGATCATGTAACGCATCTTATCTAGCCGGCTCGGCAAGTAATATTGCTGAAATGCGGAGAATCCATTGCCTGTGATTAATATTTGTTTTCAGTCATTTTGAGTTTTTTTTATATATTTTTAACACCCCCACCCCCCCCCCCCCCCGCGTTACGAAGTAGAGGAGGTATACTGGAATCACACTACACTTTTACACGTACACCATTCGCACTTGCAGGCATGGTTGTGTATTCGCGATTCGTATCGTCGTATGTTAAAAATTGCAAAATATATGTCCGTTTGTTAACTTACATCTGAAGGCCCAAATGTTTAATATTTTGTATGTAAAATCGTTATTGTTATCTACAAACATTGTTAAAAAAATGTCCCTGGGGTAAAAACTCGCAAAGACCGAGTGCCCCATCGTTCAATGCTACACCTTGCTACATATAACTGCATGCGGCATAAAGGGGGTATTTTTCACTATTGTGACAAGTTCTAGTTTATATTGTGCATGGTTTTCTCTCGTGTTTTTCAGGGGTCACATCCCAAACTCTGTTCACTTCGACATCTTAAAATGAGTTACGAGCACCCCCGAGATCCTGTTCAATCTCCCGGACACAAACTGCTTTACGGACTGCATCCAGAGTCTAGGGGTGTAGCCTGACACCCACGTTGTCGCCTACGACCGCTTGGGACCCATTTCAGCCTACAGGGCGTGGTGGATGCTCCGGATGCGTATACCAAGTGAACATTGCGTCGCTTTCTGAGAAAACAGGGTATAATGCGTGTGCGTAAAGTGTCATCCTAGATTAGCTTGTGCAGTCCGCACAGGCTAGTCAGGGACGACACTTTCCGCCTAAATTGGATTTTTGCTTAGAAGAGACTTCATTTATTCAAAAAATGTCACAAAAGCGAAAAGTGTCGTCCCTGATTAGCCTGTGCGGACTGCGCACTTTACGCAAATGCATTATGCCCAGTTTTCTCAGAACACGACACCATAACTTCCTCTTTTAAAGTGACGTGCATAGCTATTGTTACTATCATTTTGACCTCCTCCCGTTATTTTTTTGTTTAATGATTTTGTTCAATAGAGTTTCATTAGTCCACCATAAGCTTTGTTGCGCACTATTTGTTTTAATATCTTTTCACTCAAATGAACGGAACGTTATAAGCTGTTCAGGCACAACAAGATTTCGGTCCTGGACGGCGGGTTTCGAAAGTGAACGAAAGACGGACATGACGTCACAACAGAGGTGCCAGACGTTAAGTTAATGTAGAACAACGAATAAACAAGGTTTGTAGTCTTGGGATAATATAACAAAAACATATTTCACCAGCGCCGTCATTTGATTTGTGCGAAACTACTTATCAGACTGACTTAATCATTATTTAATAATTTAAATTGCTTAAATTTAACGCACTTTGTTCATGCGTTCGATGAATGTTTGCAGAAACGTTCATCACAAGTACTTACATAAAGTAATCGAATGAACCTTTCAGCGCTCTGATTTTGTTGCGAAACTCAACAAGAACTACCTTTGCACATTCGATGACGTGTTGACGAGCCTGAAATCGCACCGAAAACAGATGGTTGATTCCAGGATGGTCAACCATCCGTCAATCATCGATGGTATGTACGGGTTGCTTCCCTTATAAGACTGTTATGTTAATATGAATAATCTCTGCTTTACGTCTTCAGTAGTACAGCATCATTACACCACTAAATTAAGATGTCTGCGTATTGAATATAAATATTTGTAACTTCACACAGACTGTTGCAAATACAGGCTTTATTAGAGCAGCTGCACCGTGCATATTTATATTGTCTCCCTTTTACTACTTAATGTCACCATGATTTACCTCTCTTATACTGCTGCAAGGAAGATTCAATTTCCTTCCATGATTCACAAGCAATATAGGTATGAAATGTTTCCCTGATACGGCCGCAATTTAGATCCGAATTTCCGCGTTAATGTATGCAACATAGTTGCGAATTACTTTCCTATTGTCCGAAGTAAAAGAACGGATTACCTCCTGTTGTAAATATGTAATGAATAACGTATGGTATAGAACATGTATCTAGACTTTCTCTCTGATAACTATTACGACATAGGAACTAGATACAATTCCTTTTTTAATGTTTTAATTTATGCAGAATTGTTTTCGTTGTTAGGCTACAGTCATAACCCAACCGCCCCTTTTTGAAATTAAATACACATCTTAAAACATTTAATTGATTCACGTGTCTTCATTCAGAAGATAAAACATTAACATATTTCAACCCGGTACCTGCTTCCGAGGTCTTAATGCGGCTCTTATGCTCTCTAACACATAGGGTGTCTGGATTGAATACAGACGCAAAGCTCCAGAACATCTCAAGTGCAGACCAGTTCGGAAAAAGGAATGATTCTCTGTCACATTTTAGCGTTATTTTACCTAGTCAGAACTGAATATTTTTCTGTTATTTATTATGTCTGTATCTAACTGTTTGTCAAAAAGGGATATATTACATTGAACACGTGTATGATCTTTCACACATTTGTGAAGAATGCTGTCTAATTTGTCCTGATGTTTAAGTGTTAATGATGTGTTTGGACTATGACGGGGTATGGGCACCACAAGTGTTTGCCTAGACTGAGACTGAGGCATACATTATGAATCGTGACAAAAACTATGCAGGTATGATTGCTCTAATCAGCACAGCCTTAACAAAAAGGGGATGCTACGTCGGTTTGTCTACAGGGGATGTAGACGTTGATATTTTAAAAGCAACAGAGGAACGATCTCGTCATAGAACTACAACGTTGGTGGGCGATGATATAGATTTGCTCATCTGGCTCCTGCATTACTCCGAAACGGAAAATACGACAATCTACTTCCTCTCGATGCAGCTGCAGACGCTATGGACTCCCCATGCACTCCCTGCACTGCTGTATGTAGCCCTTGCCAAACTAAAAACTCCAAACAATTCACAAAAAGTCGTTATTGAGGAGGAGGAGGACCACAATTTGAGGCTCTGAGATAAATGTTATGGACACAGTTGATTGTGTATCAAGTGGTAGTTGGCAGCTGAATGTCATCAATTGGATTTAATGTTTATTCAACTGCTTAGTGACACCAACAATTCAATTAAAGTCTTCTACATCAATGCGTCTGACAAAACAATCATTACGTCTGAGTGAAAAAGTTATGGACATGTGATCCTTCGTATTGTGTCAATGGGCTTTTTTCGCGCCATGTTGGATTTCTGTGTAACATAATATATTTATATTATGTGTGATGGTCTAAATGTGTTCTTTGCCTCCGAATCCTAAGTGCAGACACTGAACTTGTCAAATTTGAGTGGATATTTGCATATGATCATTAATAGGTTTCGTTGGTCATTTTGGCGGCCATCTTGAAAAAAAAACAACCTTTCCGAAGGTCCGATTACGTAAGACTTTTGATATATTATAAAGGACCTTCTTACCCTACCAGGATCAGTTAAAATACCCTTTGTTTCAATTTGTTTGGGGTCAAAGTGTACATTTATCTGCCTACTGAAGATTGAATTATACATTTGACTTTCAGAATTATAACAAGTTGTTACTTTTTCCAAATAAGGAAAAGACCATCCCCTAGCCCCCCTGGTTGCCATGTCTTTCCAACTGACCGCAACTATTTTTTAAACTCATCTCAGATACCATTAGAACAAATGTGTCTGCACTGTTAAACAATCTTTGGGGAATCCAGGCAAGGGCACTCTTAACCCAGCAAATATTATGGTGATAATTAACGATTACTCTTACATAATTAAAGCACGCTCAGCATATACAGTATACAGCATAAACGTCGTTCTCTGTTGAGAACCAATGGGAATTTCTCAGAGATGGCAGGTTTCACACCCGTTGTATTGACCAGAAATCAATGAAAGACTGATAACTAGATAACGCAACAGACAGGCGATAGTGTACACAAAATTTAAGAGCCCGATGAACCTGAACATGAGCCCCCATCATCGTTTATTGCACGATAAGGCTGATTAGAGATACAATTCAGCTAAGCGGACAAATTAAATGTATATATATGCTCATTGTGAGGTTGTGTTGCTATGTATCAATGCATCTTATATATATACAACATTTTGACACTAAAATAACTACGGTACTTTTGAGACAGCCCACGAGGATTACCCTGTAGTCCAATTTGTATGACTTACAAACTTTTATTTCCAAAATGTGTATGCCCCCAGATTAAATGATTAGTGGGTATATTGTTTTTCGGCCTGTCTTTCTGTCTTCGTTATCCATTGTTGTCACGTTATTATTCTTCGCATAATAAGTCTGTCTGTCATTGTATGAGTGTGTCTGTCCCAAAACTTTAACCTTGCTCATTAAATGAAAACTCTTGGGTTTATGTTCTTTAGACTTCACATGTGCATGCATCTCATTGAGATCTACAATCAAATATGGTTTGAGGTCACTAGGTCAAAGGTCAAGGTCACTGTCACCTTTACATTCAAAATATAATCTTGTTTCTAAAATAGAAACGGCTTCAAAGCACAGTAGAGGGCATTGTGTTTCACAAACACAGCTCTTGTTTTTTTCTGTTTCATAATAACGCCCAAATTAATATTTCAGTAGGTGATAACAATTATGTTTTTCATGCAATGCCTTTTCAACAGAAACGCTCAGTCGAGTCGGAGACATCGCGACAAAGAACTTAGGATAAGGTTCTTAAATGCATTCACTTGCTTCGTGATCCATTGTTGTCACGTTGTTATTCTTCTCGTTATAAACCGGTTATGCCAATTAACATAGTAATGCGATCCACTTAACAACTGACCATGCATAAACTAGAATTATTGAGACTCATTAAACGAGAAATCCACAAACGATTTTTTGGGGAAGAACTTAAATGCAAGTTTTTTAAATAAAGTCGCTTAACATTGCTAGACATTTTGATTAAACCATTTTGCAAAGTTCTGATGGTTATTATAAGCTTAAGTTATGAAAGAAAAATGTACATTTTATAAAAAGAAATACAATATTATTTATTGAATGCTTAAAGTAGGTGAAATGTTTATTTTGTATTTTGTATGTCCGTTTTGCTGTCGATACATTCTTTTTTCCGAAATAATTAGAATCTTTTGAAAATGTACCGAATTATTTATTTCTGAAACAATCCAGTGATTCAGTTGATGTAGAACTTCATATCTTAATGAATACAATTGATACAACTGTTACAAAACTGTTACGAAGGATATTGTTCATATCTGTTTAGTATGAGAGATATTCTTAACTTAAATCATGCTTTGCTAAAAAACTATTTCTCTTGTGCACCGAAAATATACATTGTAATGCCTATTCATACCATTAGTGTACACTACCCGTTGGAACACAGACGAATGATGCATTCGTTTTTGCACTACGAACCGTATTTGTACGAATTGCCCTTATAAAACATTGTTTTTCTGAAATATATATAAAGCACTAAGTTCATAACTATCAGATGTTTTAACTTATGTTATATTCGTGCATTTTCTGTCGACAAAAATGAAACAATCGCTAAAAGTCTTCGTTATTTGTCCTCGACCCCCAAATCTAATGTTATACACCCTTTTGAACATAACGACGCTCTGGTCACAATGGATATGCCGATAGCAGCCATGATCTCTATACAGATGGCAAATGGCACCGATGATCATTGATAGGCCAGAAGCTATCAACAGCAATGTCAACAATGCCGACGACATGAATCATGTAGTTCACTTAGAAATATCGGAGTGGCAAAGTTGATATGATGTCTCAAAATTTCTTCTTAAGACGCCAAGTACTGGTTCTACACAGCAACGGATTCGAGAGTTTCTAATTAAATGATTATCTTTCTGTGTAATCGAGCTTAAATAAATAGATTTGAACTTATCGAGTGTTTTACATATTTCAAGGTATTGCAAATTTCAGGTTTTTCATTTATATTTGCATCAATTACGTTTCTTACATGTTTAAACTACATATTATTGCTAGTACGTGTTAAAGTTTTTAGTAATGCGTGTATTATTTTCGTTCGCCCATAGAAAATTAACATTGACCTATTGTGTATATGCAAATAGGTCTTTATATTCAGTGTTCGATTCATGTTTCATGCTGTTAAATACATAACATACTTTAAATAAAATGAAAATTGTATTAGGTATGTTTTCCTCACACCTGCACTTATTCATAAATACTTCATCTAAACGAACGTTTTTCAAAGCCGTATTGCGTTCGTCTTATTTAATCGGCATTAAAAATGTATAAGGGCTGTTAAAATTGAAAACACCTTTTGCATTTCAGTTCGTCAATGTTTTTCTGTAAACATTAAAATGCGTATTCATCTAAAGGTAAATTAAACCTGAAGGATCTAATCAAGAAGAAACACAAAACCGTTTGAGTGAGACATATGCAAGAATCGAAATAAAACAAAACACACACACTTTCTTTTTTTATTGCCATTATGTCCAAGCTATTATACTGCACATGCATATATATATATATATATGAATATATATTATATATCATGGCATCTTGAGGCTTCCATTAAAAATAGTATAATTGCGGTAATGCCTTTTAGCTGTATGCGTTTTAAACGATTTAAGAGGCATATAGACGGCTTTCTATTCTAAAGATTGACATAATTATAAATCTCGAAAAATGGCTATTCCCCTAATGATGCTTTTGTAGAAAACTAAGAAAGGTTATTACAAATACTTAAAAAGCTTTTTTTATACTCGGTTCTAGCAGCCAAAATTAAAATCCCGATTCCAATCCGCGCCATTTTTTTAAAAACTCTTTTAAACTATTGTGGCAAATGCGCTTATAGGTACTTTATGTACATGTCATTCAAAGCAATTTAACGCTACTACGTTTTTGTCACCGAACCAAAAGTATTGACTGAAGGTAATGAATAATTATACATATATTTTTAATTTAATCTGGGTATCGCCGTTATGTTCTCGTATGACGAATCGAATTTTATGTATCATGATTCGATTTAGTTTTCTTAAGCCTCAAAACACCATTTGTAAAACATCTTATAGTAATATTGTATAACTAATTTATGGGACATGCTCACAATTTATTTTATTTTCATCATTTATAGCCTTATCGTGGCAATTCAAAGGACTTTCATTAATTAATTAATACGCAATACGAGAAATGCATAACGAGGGTGTTAAATAATGCTTCCTCTTTGAGATTACCTTTCGATTACTTTTCGGCTATGCCGACATAACAATACGTTCGTTGTTTACACTTTTCTTTATTTTGTAACTTACTCGCATGTTTTTTAAAAACTTTAATTAAACAGCAGGAACAATAATAATCTCCATTGTGTCACGTTTGTTTTTTGCAAGTTTATCAAGTTCAACTATTGATAACTAATATGTATACGAAACCTTCTTTGCAGAAGTATAATTCCGTTTCTATTATATCTGTTCTTATATGTTATGAAATATATGAGAACACTTTGAATTGTGCCCTCGTGGCAATCTGTGAACATGTCCCTTAAAAACTAACAGAAATACGCGACTTTAACTACAACACACTACTAGCAAACAGTTATGTGTTTTGAGTCTTTAGGTATCTATTATTTAACCATCGGATTATAACAAATACCATTTCACATTCAACATGTGCTTAAGTCTTCGTTTGCTCATTACACAAACCACACGCGTATGAGTAATTTGGCAAAATAATCTGGAATATACGCATACGAACATATCTGATGTTCATATCTGCGAATGATGATGCTCGATTACCGGTCTGACGTTTATTTATACCTAAAGACTCAACACTTTGTTCCAATACAAAATACATTTAAACACATATTGATCAATTAAAATGCTCTATATATAATCATACAATTACAGCCAAACCAATGTCCATAGATTAAAACAAATTGGACGTTATTGTTGTTTGATTTTTGAATTAATAATGTTTTGTAATCATATTTAACATAAATAAGTATCACGTTTAACTGTTTTCCAAAACAGACCTCTTATGTTTATAAATAAAAAATTACTTGCACTATGGTTTGCTGATAAAAACTTTAGTAGCAAATATTTTCCATAATAACTACTATACGATAAAAAACACAATATAAAGTATATACTACTACTATTAATAATAATAAGACGAAGAATACAAATCTTTACAGTGTCTGCGTATTTCATTGCAATCACACACGGGACGTTTTAAATCTATTAAGCTAGATGTTTTAAAGAGTTTTTATACGGACAGATGGCCTTAAAGAACGTTCATATGTGCATATGCATTATTTTCGTATGAACTTAATGACCCGCTTGCACATCTTGAACACAAAGCAGAGGTAAATGCTCAAAACATATACGTTTTAAATGTATTAAGCAAACAGTATAATATACAACTTATACAATTCCTTTTACAATTCTGCTCGCATCAAGTCCGTAAAGCAAATGCCTGTATATAACAACGTCAATCAAATTTTCATTGTCCGTTCATATTTATGGACGACTATGACAATACTGACATTTGATTTATCCACCTCTTAATGCGATGTATAATAAACTACAATGTTATTGCATATTAAGATCTGACGTAAAACACGTGTCATATTATTTCAAGTACAATAAAGTAGGTCCACATATGTGATTGCTTAGTCAAGACACGACAAAAAAATATAATATAGTATATCAATCAAATTGTATACATTAGTTATGAAATCAAAATTGCATCATTTTAAATACAATCACAATTCGTTTCTTCAACTTACAAGAAGGAGTTATAAACACATAAACATACCACTACACCCAAGCGCAAATTAATTGAGTGCGTCATTATCTGTAGTATATATTTATACTAAGCTAAGAAAAGAAATACGATGACTCAGTATAATTATGAAATGCAAATATATCTCCTTTAGTAACATTCAGCATGTCAAGCAAAATTAGTAGACAGCAAAATAATCGTTAACTTTTAAAGATAGTACACTTTAGATTGCATGAATTGTATTTTGTATAATAGCAGTGTTATCAAATTATACAAACTTTATGTATTAAATTAACGAGTTGATAGACAAGTGTTTGCTATGTTGCAATTCAAAGTCAAATTAATTACAAAATACTTACAATATATGTGTGGTGAAATAGCATAAATATATTGACCAATACAATGTATTGGAAGAAAACATATTGGGTAATTGGGTATTTTGCATTTTGGTTAATGTTATGTGAGCCTTGATATTTGCTATTGTCTTACGTTTCTTAAAGTAATTCAAATGATTCGTGTTTAAAGCACAGAAGTGTCAAAGACATATGTGTATAATTACTTATACAATCGTTAACTCGTTATTAGGTCTCTTCATTGTGTTCTTATGTTTGTTGCTACTAACACACATACATTTTCAACTTATCTGGAGCATCTCTGTTCTATTGTTCATCAATGCATTATGGTGTACGTATACACATCTACATTGCTTATGGTTAACACAGTTGAATGATCATACAACAACAGTTTGCATATAAATGACACACGTTATCATACAATTGCTCATATCATTATATATTCATAACAATATTTACTACATGAATACATTGGCTTGATAATACAAAATAACGACATGCAATAAAATACAAAAAAACACTTAAGCATGTATGAACTTGTTAATAATTTTGTCAAGTTGTAAGAACAAACTTAACACTTGCAAATGGTAGTTTATTGTATTCATACCTAAATGACATCTGAAAAGATGCATGTTAATCTTAAAACATACATTAGTAATCAATTAAAATATATTAATGTACATAATTAATAATATCTTACACATTAAAAATACAAATTACGTATGCCGCGTGTGAGTTTGCGGAAATATACAAACTCAAAGAAATGGAGCATATATCTGTTGATCTGTTTTATTAATGACGTAAGTATTTCACTGTAGGTTGCAATGCGTTGATCAAGGAAAATGATAGACTTGGTCGTGACTGCTTTCGTAATCAGAATGTGTAAACAATCAAATACTACGTATATACTTAATTTTGTATGAACCTATCTAAAATAATACCTGGTCGTGCTTAATTAACTATTCATGTTACATAATATAGAAATAAAATATTATGCAAATGCATTACAATAACACACGTTATAAAAACAAACATTCTTTAAACTTTTTTTTTTTCATCGGATCTGGAGCACTACAATCGAAAGAAAAGCGAAACTAAAAGTCAATGTCATATTGGCACAGTATGAATACAATTATATGAAAGTTAAACAGTCTGTTTTGTAGGTTTGTAGGAAAAACTATAAACACTTTATAAATTTCATTCAACGAAACATTGATTCATGAACTGTTAAGTCACACAGAAACTTATTATAGACAACGGTACATACTTTTATTCATTGTTAGTTTCATTATGTGCAATTGTTTTCATTCAGTTGCTAACTAACTGCTTATCACATTACAATTTTTGAAAAAAACACACCAACGAATAAGCTTCCAAACTAAACATCTTAAAAAACAACAATAAGGCATTCAAAAGGATACCTTCTTTAAAAGTCATACAATATGAAAATACAGGTACAAGTTAAAAAACACAAAAAACAATGATTTGCATAAAATATATCTGTTCATTAAAACTGTTATATGAATAACATTTACAGTGTATATGAAGAACATGCACCGCCATATGCAATTCAAGAATGCAAATTTTTAATATACTTTTATTTTCATCTGCTTCAAATGGATATTGTATGGTATAGTGAAAATAATGCTATATGCATTTCAAAGGGAGCACAACGACGGATTCGAGAATTTAAAGTAATGTCAAAATAGTATGGAGAAACACACTTACAGTTATGTGCATCAGGCGGACTTTGTTTGTTACAAGTTTTGTATGATTCAATCAAGCCCCAGTTTTTAAATTCATCAAACAGATTAAAATGTTTATTTTAGTGTTGGGATTATTCGGCCCCTGCTTCTTAATGCCCGAAACAGGTAACAGAGTATATGTTAGTATTGGTATTATTAGAATAAGTATTTGGGGCATAATAAACGCTGTTGTGCTATTGAAATGATGATTGTGTTGTTAAAACCATCTAATTCTACAGAATGTTGAATAAATGCATATTACTGCAATAATATGTGTGCCTAGATACAACGATCAAAGGACAAATAAACATTTACATGCTTATGAAATATGGAAATTTGTGTAAATAAAGGACTCCTAAACATACCAAAAAACGCACACACGTTATGAAGTAACAATAACAGGCAAACAATATCGACAGCGTTTAAAAAGTGTCAAAAAGGTAGTTAAACAACTGATCGCTATCATTGTATGCCATGAACATCAATATTTCTTTTTAGAAAATGTGCATTTGCAATGAAAAATCAGTTCACGTTTTAAATAATTATATTATCAGATAGTATGAAATCAGTACCAAAAACAGTCACCTAACACTCACATTCTTCCACTACCAACACTATACAACTTCACTGTGAAATGTACAACAATAATAAGATATACAAAGCATGCGTTAAGTGAGGTCTTTCTTTACATACATAAATTTTATCACGTTATAGTACAAATAAGTACAACATACACCATAAACTAAGATTCAGACAATGATACATGTGCACAGCCAATATCATGTACAATTTACGTATACATTGACAAATGTGCCAGTAATAACGTGATTCGTCATATTATCACACACTATCTTTTGGCTAACAATTGTAACGAAGCTGTTGTTGTTAGTTTTTACCATTCTCTCTTGTCATTTGCACTCACACCAATCCGTATATACACTGCAAATACGCCATCGTATTATTGAATACATAATTGTTCACGATATGCTCCAGTAGATTCATATTAATTCACTTCAATAGTTCGTAGTTGTAGGACGTTATACATAATTCGGCAAAAACACTCACAATGGAATTGTGAATATATTAAAGCTATTCTATAGAACTAAAATAGACATCGTTCATACAGACCCCTAGTGCTAGAACTCTCTTTTTCCAACTGGTCTAGATACAGTATTGTCAATTATGTATCGTGTTCACTTAACGGCTCCTTTCCTTAATTCGCTTTATGTTCGCTGTCAGCCTGAAGACAAACACAATATATTTAACAAATAATATAATAGATGTGTTACATGCGTACTCAATTAAACTTCTAATGCAGCGCTATCTAATATCAAGCTTTTTTCAATGTATCAATCAATATATTTAAAAACAATCGATTTGTAGTACAAACACATGCAGCGAAACCATTAATGAATTATACTAAGACAATTTTAATAAGCTTTGCTGAATGGGGAAAATTTTAGAAAACAAATACGCTTCATTTTTCAAATTGTTTGTCACTCTTAAACAATTCTGATCTTCGTGGCTGATCAATCGCAAATAATACAAAATACACGGAAGATCGTGTACATTTGCAACACGTTATTTGAAATCCAGGATTAGTTATTATCGCTTGCGAACGTTTTATTTAAAAAAAAATGATAAAAATGTCCACATATTTTTCTCGGAAAAATCTAAACCCTTCCTGTTTGTTTTATTTATTGTTAATACAGTTTAAGTATGTATGTATTGACACCTCTCTTTTTTACATGCATTTCGTGTGAGCATGAAAGTACAGTTAAAGCACATTATTCTGTCCTTATGTCGGTTGGCTCCTAAACCGATAGTTCAACTGACATGTTGTGTTAAAATTCGTTTTTTCATTTCGCTTATATAGTAACTCGTTGTGTATTTTGAAATATATTATATTCATTACATACAGAGGTAATAGTATAGCGCTTTTCACAAAAAATAATTAATATAACATTCTATACCGCATTTGGTAGCTATGCCTACGATGGCATCGCCAAGTGTATTTTTCGGAACATTTGTTTCGACTTAAAGAACCACTTGGATACATTTTAGAAAACCAAAAGGTTTGTTTAAATGCGTCATAAATAGGAACTTATTACACGTCTTGTAGAATATACAACAATACCTTCTTCCTGTGCAGGTCCTGCATTTTGTTAAGCTGAGCCAGACTGAAACGTGATAAGATGTCACATAAGTTAGCGTCTATGATACCACATACAGAATAAATATGATGTCGTTTTTCATGTCCCTATATGTTAAGTCTTAAAAACATGTTTAAATACGATTTTCTTCTATGCCATGCCTTTCGACTACTCATTTTTTAAACGATTTTCGCCGTTAACGGTCTGTTCGAAAATAACGATTGTCGACCACACATGTTACATTCACATTCAAATTAATTCTGACAAATATATAACTTTAAGAGTTTGGCAATTGACAATATGCATGTAATATTTAATAAAATGGCATGTGTAAAACGAATATTTTATCATACCCAAACAATATATACAATTGTTATACAGTATTATGTTTATGTAGAACATAATTATGTTCGCAATTACTTTTGTAGAATTCTTAAATAAGTAGTAATGTATGGCGTTGTATAAACGTTTTATTTTTCGGTAATTGATCTTAATAATGACATTATTTAACAATGTATGATGTGTTAGAATACGGTGTTTAATCTCCAATAGTGATGCAATATATAATGGTTAACTTATAGACACAACGAATATATATAACTGCACATAAAGTAACAGAAAATTCATACGTACACCAGGCGTCTAAACTCATCCTCCCTCTCAGCCTGCAATATCATATTACGGTTAAGAAACAAGTTTTCAAAATATAGTAACGTAGTAGTTAAGTCAAACATTCTTTGTGGAAATAGCCCGTTTTAAGATCCTTATTAGGTTTAGAAAAATATACATTAAACACAAACATAATGCGAACAATTAATGACACTTATGATGTATTTGTATTCATAAAACTATGACACCCCTTTAGGTCACAATATACTAAATAGTTTCTCTATATAATTCAATGTAAAAGCGACATCTTTAAGCGAAAATAAATGCAACATTTTGCACATAGAGACCCCCATACCCATACTTTTCTTAAAGGCCATTCTAAGCGGAGTCGATTTGTGCAATAAAAAAGATATGTCATGTACGAACCAAAAATGAACTTGTCAAAAGTCAAAATCGACTGTTTTTGCAACTTTTTTCCGGCCGTTGTATAGTGGAATGTAACCTTTTTCAGTGCAATGTTTTACTTAAGTCTCTTAGTTTATCACATTTCAGGGATTTAGTAGTGAGCACATATTCATGCCCTACTACTTTCTCCAAAAGATAAAGCCAGAACAATAGTTTAAATTGTACAACATTCCTTCGAATCATCTATGATATTTTTTAGAGAGTACAGCACTACATGAAACGGTTATTTAGTATATTGTAACCTTTAATAACGATTGACATTAAATAACACCACAAGCACCATCAGCGGCCTAAGTGCTTGTTTTTATGTTTAGTATTCACTAAAACTTAAATAGTATTGTCACCATACCTATATGAATGTGTAACTTAACAGTACTGATAAAATTGTAATTGCACATATACTGGCTTGTAAAGGGGCTGCTATAGCGAAAGAACGGTATACCAACAAACACACGAATCAAAACAAAGCCCGTCGGGAATTTTTGTTCAAACAACTAGGCAAAAGTAAAACACATAATGGAATTGACCATAAGGAGCAGGTGTATATTGCCCTGGCCAAGGTGAACATTCGATTTCAAATTACAAATATATTGTATTGACCTTAGCACTTTTTCTGGAGCAAAACGTTGTCCAGTTATGATAATTTTCAAATTTCTTGGAAGAGTAAGATGAAATTTCGAATAAAACATCCAAAACTATAGATTCATGTATAATGTATCAGGTAAAGGTCAAATGTTAGAATATACGGGAATAAACCCTAGAAGCTTTTACTAAGCGTAACTATTTTCAATTATGATGTGTTGACATTCGTTTTGTGATTGAGAATTTTGGACAAGTGATATCAACGGCATTACCTCTGGTCCCTATTTTGATGTCATTATTTCAGGTCAAATGATAAAAATTCTCTTAAAAATAAGAATGATTTTCACGTAGTAGTCAAGCCTTCTTAGACAATATTGCATACACAGAAACCAGTTTCCTTGTTCAAGGCCATGAACATATTTAAAGGTAAAAGGTCAATCTAAAAGTAATCAGTTGAGTCGTTTTTTTTTTGCTTTCTTTACCCTATTTTGAATTTATCGACAGGCGTATTTTTGAGCCGATTGAACTCGTTTAGTCAATAAATTTAATAACAATTTCTTTATTTATCAATTGTTCTACTTTTAAAGGTATAAGCGCGTATAAAAAATATTTTTATTTGAGAAAAAATCGACTATTTTGCACAATAAAATTAAGTTATGAAAGTTGAATTATGATATACGTTGGCGAATTTTTCTCTCTGCCCTGCTATAAAAGATAATTACTGTCTCGGATTTTCACCTTATTATGCTTTACAATAATAATATAAGTTTTAAGGAATTCCACTTACCGCTTGTTTAGTCTTATTCAGCCTGAAGGGAAAAAAGAAAAAGTAAAAATTTAACAGAAAACACGAAAACACTTCAACAATTATTCTGATGTTCATCTGTAGATATTATCAGTTATTGTAAGCACTCGAAATGACTACGAAGCATAATACATTCATATTGAAATATAGCAGTTAATAATTTTACTTACATCGTAATTTGGAACTCCTCGTCTTGTTTTGACTGAAAATACGTATCGTACAAATATAAAATATATTTCTACGCGTGCGTTTTAAATCGGAAAAAAACGACACTTAATCTTGTTCATTATCAAAACTATCAGTTACAACAATTTTAAATAAATTCAGCGCGCAATGTCAATGCATAGGGCAGCAATGCAAAATGCCATTTTATAGTTTCCATTAAACAGGCCTCTTCTAAAAGAGTCATTATATCCAATGCAAGATATAAGGAAAGCATAATTCAAATTGAAACGTAACAGGAAGTAATTTATTCATTTTTTTTCTATTTAGAATACTCATGCACACTAGTAAGCAATATACCATCAACTAAATGCCTAACACAACACAAGTATAATTCGTACACATGGTTAAGATATCAATTTGTTACTTAATTCTTCGTTGTTGTTTTTCCTCAACCGGATTGAATATTGATTAACGACGATTTCCTTCTTACTAGCTAGTTTAACATCTTATGTTTTTGTTTAATGTTGTCGTGTATGTTGTTTCCTGTATTCTACAGGCAATTATCAGTTGCTCTTTATATAGGACTAGAGGATGTTAACAATAATTTCTCTCATGTTTGTTTTTTCTATAGCGACATTATTCATATGTGCATCATGAGCAAATAAAACTATATGAAGACAATCTAATCAAAACAGAAAAGCGACGTTAACTTTTGATTACGATTTTAATACAATGTTGCGTGCGTAATTAAATGAATGCGGGCCGGGCGGTCTTTGAGTCATCATTGTTTTTGCAGATCATACAACTTATGCTTCACATTGATTTCAGTGCCATACCAAATTAAGTAGACACAGTTATCTCTGTCACTAAAATTTCTGGATCGCAAAATACCAGCAATTTTGGTAGCATACTTTCGCATATTATGTACACGATAAAAATTTCTTTTGAATTCGTCAAAGACTATATGCTCTCGGGCATACGACACAAATACAAAGAAGCCAGAATAGAATGTTTTCGTTGTTAAAGTTCGACGTTCAATATCGTTTAAAACTGTTGAATGACGTTTTAATTTATTAATATTGTTTAGAGAAACGTCATGCTATTTTGTTTTTTTCAATATAGTTAAGCAAATTGTACTTCATCTTACAACGGGTACTTTTGAGACGTTTTGTTTACGTACTATGTTTTCATCGATGTGTAAAAATCGGGTAAAGCATTCAATAATCAAGCGGTATGTTCGATTTCAATGAACATTTGCGTTGACTTCAAACGTATTTTTGTGCATGCTACTAGACCTGTCAATAGTTATAACAACTATAACAAAAAGTCACGGTCGCAAAATAAACATGCAGTTGTGTGTTTGTAAACATGATAAATGAGTATATTTTGTGAATGCTACTAGTCCTTCCAAAAGTCATTACAACTGTAACCGTTTTGCATTGGGCCGTCTTGACCCGGTACGAATTACCATAAGCTTTATAATGCGGTAAAGAATTAGCCAAAGTTAACAACAACATTCACACATATTAACGGTCACAAAATGAAAATGCAGTTGTGCTTTTGTAAATGTGATAAATAAGTATATGTTTGCTATCAAATGCATAAGGCTGTCGAAGATGTACAGTGCGGTAGAACAGTGTTCTGAAAAGCATTAATTATTGCAAAAAATTGTTTTATCCCATCTTCACCGTGACATTGATGGTATAACTACCCATGGTATACTCTATTCTTTATCCCACCTTGTTGAATAAACCTGTCGCGTGTACGGACTACTTTTCAAATGACGCCATTCGATATGCGCTTAAATTAGGTCGATAATGTTTTGTTCATTGATCGAATTTTAAGGTCACACATGCAGCGTTTCTTTTAAATTCGTTTTGCTAAAGAAAAAAATGGATCCAACGAGGAATTGAACTAGGGTCTCTCGCGTGGTATCCAGACACTCTTACCGCGAGGCTAAAGTGATCACTCAATTGCGTAACTGTTTGAATTCGATAGACCATATTTTACGAAACAGCTGACGAAATCACTTGATTGCGTCATTCAGGTCACTGGGTACGCAGTCGTTAAACGAGTTTACGCGTGTGTGTGTTTTTACGATGGTTTATTATAATGTGAATAAAAGTGTTGAGATATAAAACTGGAATGAAACTGGTGAGACTGCATTTTCGATTTCGTTAAAATGTCGAATGTACTCGAATAACGCGATTTTTTGTTGAACCATTGATGGATAAAATTTAAGAAACGTGTCAGTGAACTGTTCTTTAACTTTTCGAAGGACATCGATGTTGAATTAAAAGGGTAATTTCTTTGATGAATAGTCGTTCCTTTGTCAGTCGATCAAAGAATGTATATCCACAAAGAAATGCCTGCTTACATCAAGTGCTTTAACATGGAAAAGATGGATGGCGATGAAGAAATGTGTGCAGAATTTTTACTCATCATGGAAGCAAATAAAACTTTACGAAAATAAACATGGTTATTACACAACTTCGGTGAGTAGAACAAGAACTAGTAGATTTTTTTCTTTTTTATGTCAGTAAGTAAAATGTGTGTACAAAGAAGAGTTGTTTATTGACTAAAATTCACAATATCGTCGGGGATAAATGCTGAATCATGCTTCACGTAGGTGTGTACACATTTTGTAAACTTCAAAATGGCAGCCATTGTTGTTTTTGGTATTTTACAGTGGTGGAACAAGAATTAAAGTTTAAACAAAAACGTCGATGTTCTTTTTGAGTGTGTAACATTTGGAACGCTGATTAAATTTAAATCGAGGCGTATAACGATATTTTGCCTCATTACTCTTCTTTTGCGTGCAATTTTTAAGGACTATTTCGAGTTCCGTAAACGGGAAAGATCACAACTTTTATTACTACGCAATGTTAGATTCAGATTTTATTTAGATTTAATGTGCTTTTGCTTTTATTTTATCAATTAAAGACTAAATAATTGACGACTGATGAATTGATGGAAAAAATAGAATACTAGGATTAGCGTTTAATAAAGAAAAGTTTATGTTGCTCGGCTCGAACACCGAAAGCGCTCGCCAAGTCTCGCGCTACCGTCGTTCTAAGCCTCGCAACATAATCTTCTCTCTATTGAACGCTAACCAAGTATTATCAATATCTTATCCCTTATATCGAAATATCTACGTAATTGATGTGGAAAGACGGCCTGGAAAACATGATGGCTGATAATTGAACGCTTAACAAGAAATCTGAATGAAAATGTTCTGAATTAAAAGTTAACGATCGTACCAAAAGACCAGCTCAAATGTCTGCTGGGGTTGATAAATGAACGCCAGTCATTGTCTCGTAGTCACCTTTTCCAAAAACGACCGAATACAACCCAAATCAACTTTATTTGAATATATTACATTATTTTTTTCAAATTCAATATTAAGTGTTACTAAGTAGTTATGAATTAATTGTATTTATAGTATTTACTGATATTTATCCCAAGTACTTTTTCCTGAATTCAAGATTTACTATGATTCACAGTGACGTGACATGCATTTAAATTATATTTGAATTTAAATTAAAAATAAAGAATAATCTCCTCATGCTTCCAAAAAAGATGTTTCTCAAAAGATACTTTAAACTATTTACCCAATACTTTTGGATATTTCATCATAAAATCAGATTTAAATAATAATATTTATTCAATGCATATTTTTTGCATTTTTGCAATTTATATGTGTCATTTATTCATATTAAAATCACAGCAAATGTCGTAGGCTGTCATTTATTCGTTAAAACCGTCACTTTAACGTATACCGCACATAGTTTATGGGAAAACATTGAAGGTCTGGAATTATGTAGGTTTCAGTATACCCTATGTTTCATTTCTTTTCTTCTTTAACTCCAACTTACAAGCCAAATATCTTGTTAAATTTATAAACATACCTTTGACTCGATTTCTGCTTTCATGTCTTTTAAAGTCGAGCTGAAACGTACCAAGAACGACATAACACAAGAGACACAATCCTTCATACCCACATACAAATATATGATTATATAAGTTTCTCATATCAAATATAATGATTTGGAAAAGTTAAAAAAAAAACATGTTAAATACGGTGTTGAACTGAAAATAAAAATTGCTTCTAATGAAATAGTTTATGGTTATACATAAAAAAAAAACATATCATTATATTTGATATTGGGCGTTTATAGTCAGTTTGAAAATCAGATTTGTCGATTGTTATTGCTGTATATTTCGTTTTACAGGCCACATCAGTAGCAGGTCGTTTTTCACTGATCATGTATATGCTTCATAGTGAACGGTGTAGAACGTGTGTTGTGTTAAAGGAGCGGGTCATTTGAGAAGGATTAAGCAAGACCTTTGTCTAAATAAACACCATCTATTGTGTTATCGTTTACGTAAAAAACACATTGGGCTATATGGGCAGTAGTGGTTCTATTTGATAAATGAGTAAACATACACGAATTTGATTTATACTTATTTGGTAGAGATTTTACATGTATTACATGAAACCTAAATAATTGACCGAATATTTAAGCAAACTTCGTTTAATTGCAAATAAAAGCAATACTCATAACTAAATAACATATGCGTGTACTTACATCGCATTTCGAAATTCCTCTTCATGTTTTGTCTGCAAATAAGTACAGTTTTTTTCAAAAATATGTGTCAGTGAAAGCAGTACACAGATGAAAAATACCTTTTAAAATTACCTCGTAAACTCATGAACCATAAAGATTAAAATACTATCGTTATAATTGTTTTATATAAAACCATGCAAACAATTTTTATAAACTGATTGTCTTTCTTGATGGCACTTCAGCAGGAAGCTATTGAGCAGGATTCAGCAAGACGAGAGGAAGCTATTGATTCCATTCACTTTTTTTGTATTTAGTAAATTTATAAATATAAGTAATATACCCTAAATTATTCGCATAAATGAACCACTATATTTTTTTGTTTCACAAAACAGTCGTTGGGAAAATTATGAACATATTTGCAATTCAATAATCATCCATTAGCTTTCTGAACCGGATAAGATATCGATTTTACCAGAATTAAAGTTAAATAATTGACATTCATTTGGACAAACTATTAATCACCTTCCAACCATCAACATTAAGACACAAAAGAATTGTTACCTTGTAATGATTCCCGCAAGTTTAAAAAACTAGAATCACAACAATATGGCTGTACGCAATCAATTTAATGCTGAAATGGTAATTACCTTTTACCATGTTTTGGATTGCTTTTATGTATTCGAACATTTTGCTTGCGAATTTGAAAGAATGCGGGCTGGGCAATCTTTTAGTCAGCATATTTTTGTGCTTGCTCATCAGAGCATACCATGCATGCATTACACTTATTTCAGTGGCATGACAGTTTACGGAGACACAATTATCTCTGTCACTAAAATAACTGGATCGCAAGACCAGCAATTCTGGGGAGCATACTTGTGCGTATTTTGTAAGCAATAAACATTCCCTGGGAACTCATACGGACTATATGCTCTCGGGCATACGACACACACAATACTGAGTAAACAGGATCGATGGTTACGTCGTTTAATTTTAATTTTCAATATCGTTTAAAACTGTTAAATGACGTTTTACTTAATTGATTGTGTTTAGAGTCACATCTTGATATTTGGTTATTTCAATATAGCTTAGTACATTGTACTGCATCTTTCAGCGGTACATACGAGACATTCATTTTGGAATATACATCTTTATCATAGTTCATATTTACGAAATTTTTACGACAAACCTTGAACCGGGAACGATGATTGAACACGGACCACCTACGTGAGAGTCAATGTGCTAATAATGTGTGAGTATTTTGAAGTGTTTGAGGTCCCGCAGCGCATTAGAATGCATTATGTGTGGACTCGGAGTTTGTTTCAGTATGCCTACCTAATTAAATTTCTAGACTCATGAATGTTGGGACGAATTTTGAATAATAGCTGCAATTTCTAGCTATCTCTTTGTTACTGAAAGATTTTCAATTTTGGTGCGGTCTACTGTTGTGGGGGTAGCAGGATATCCCGGAGTCTCCGGTTTGTCCGGAATGGTGACCACCAATCAAACTCACTTGCTGCCGGAAAAGGACATTGAACCCGGGTCGCCTAGGTGAGGAGCTTATTTTGATGATAAGCCCTGTGTAGGAAATTGCATACCACTTAGGCTAGAAAGACACTTGACAATCGTCAAAATCCAATAATATTTCTAACTGCACCTTCCAAGACTATGGTAAATTTTAATTGGTTTAGGAAACATTTTCAGGGTAAGTCTTACTTTTGACGGACATATACGACTCTGAGGCGATGATGATGATATCGATGATAAAGGTGATGATGCTCATAATGGTGATGATAATGATGTTTTTGAAGTTTACTACGATGACCAAGAGGATGAAAACGACCAATCCAGTATTGGTTTATGATCATTTGACGAAAACTATCCGATGATGGTGCTGGTGTTGATAAAGTTTGTGGTTACGCTAATGACGACGGTGATGATTGTAAAGATGATGGAAGTGATGTAAGTGATGATTTAAAGAAGACGATGATGTAAAAAAAAAACTGAAATGATCGTAAATTGATGATGATCGGACTAAGAAGATCCCATGAAGAGATGACGATGATGGCACTGCTGGATAGTATGATGTTTATAATTGTTATGCTAAAACAATAACATATATGCAATTTTTAAGTAGAACAATCGAACAACTTACCAGACGATTGAGTCTGAAATAATAAAAAGAACATATTTATAGTTTGACTATTGATAACACACGTTATATTATTCTAATGTACTTGGTAATTTAAAATTAATTTAAATGTTATTCAATAAAACAGATAAAATATATATATATAACACAATTATAAGTTTTCAGAAGAACTTCTTTTTCACTGATCACGTATATGCTTCATAGTGAACGGTGTAGAACGTGTATTGTGATAAAGGAGCGGGTCATTTGAGAAGGATTAAGCAAGACCTTTGTCTAAATAAACACCAGCTATTGTATTATCGTTTACGTAAAAAGCACATTGGGCTATATGGGCAGTGGTGGTTCTATTTGATAAATGAGTAAACATACACGAATTTGATTAATCCTTATTTGAAAGCGATTTTACATGTATTACATGAAACATAAATAATTGACCGAATATTTAAGCAAACTTCGTTTTAATTGCAAATAAAAGCAATAATCATAACTAAATAACATATGCGTGTACTTACGTCGCATTTTGAAATTCCTCTTCCTGTTTTGTCTGCAAATAAGTACAGTATTTTTCAGAAATATGTGTTAGCGAAAGCAGTACACATATGAAAATACCTCTTAAAATTACCTCGTAAACTCATGGACCATAAAGATTAAAATACTATCGTTATTAAAAAAATAATATAAAACCATGCAAACAATTTTTATGAACTGATTGTTTTTCTTGATGACACTTTACTCACCAAGAATATGCATTCAATGAGAAAGTCCATATATTATTATCCGGTATACAACTTATTTTACGGCGAACTATATTGAATGAAGAAATATAGATAAACAAATCTTTTAAAAATGCAGCTGGAAGCTATTGAGCAGGATTCAGCAAAACGAGAGGAAGCTATTGATTCCATTCACTTTTTTGTATTTAGTAAATTTATAATTATAAGTAATATACCCTAAATTATTCGCATAAATACACCACTATATTTTTTGTTTCACAAAAACAGTCTTTAATCAATTAAGCATTTCATTATGCATGCTGGGAAAATTATGCACACATGTGCAATTCAATCATCATCCATTAGCTTTTTGAACCGGATAAGATATCGATTTTACCAGAATTAAAATTAAATAATTGACCTCCATTTGGACAAACTATTAATCACCTTCCAACCATCAACATAAAGACACAAAAGAATTGTTACCTTGTAATGATTCCCGCAAGTTTTAAAAACTAGAATCATAACAATATGGCTGTACGCAATCAATTTAATGCTGAAATGGTAATTACCATTTACCATGTTCTGGATTGATTTTATGTATCCGAACATTTTGCTTGCGAATTTGAAAGAATGCGGGCTGGGCAATCTTTTAGTCAGCATTTTTTGTGCTTGCTCATCAGATCATACCATGCATGCATCACATTTATTTCAGTGGCATGACAGTTTACGGAGACACAATTATCTCTGTCACTAAAATAACTGGATCGCAAAAGACCAGCAATTCTAGGGAGCATACTTGTGCGTATTTTGTAAGCAATACACATTCCCTGGGAACTCATACGGACTATATGCTCTCGGGCATACGACACACACAATACTGAGTAACCAGGATCGATGGTTACGTCGTTTAATTTTAATTCTCAATATCGTTTAAAACTGTTAAATGACGTTTTTCTTAATTGATTGTGTTTAGAGTCATATCTTGATATTTGGTTATTTCAATATAGCTTAGTACATTGTACTTCATCCTTCAGCGGTACATACGAGTCATTCATTTTGGAATATACATCATTATCATAGTTCATATTTACGAAATGTTTACGACAAACCTTGAAGCGGGAACGGTGATTGAACACGGACCACCTACGTGAGAGTCAATGTGCTAATAATGTGTGAGTATTTTGAAGTGTTTGAGTATCCGCAGCGCATTAGAATGCATTATGTGTGGACTCGGAGTTTGTTTCAGTATGCCTACCTAATTAAATTTCTAGACTCATGAATGTTGGGACGAATTTTGAATAATAGCTGCAATTTCTAGCTATCTCTTTGTTACTGAAAGATTTTCAATTTTGGTGCGGTCTACTGTTGTGGTGGTAGCAGGACATCACAGAGTCTCCGGTTTGTCCGGAATGGTGACCACCAATCAAACTCACCGGCTGCCGGGTAAGGGCATTGAACCCGGGTCGCCTAGGTGAGGAGCTTATTTTGATGATAAGGCCTTAGTAGGATATTGCATACCACTTAGGCTATATAGACACTTGACAATCGTCAAAATCCAATAATATTTCTAACTGCACCTTCCAAAACTATGGTAAATTTTAATTGGTTTAGAAAACATTTTCAGGGTAAGTCTTACTTTTGACGGACATATACGACTGTGAGGCGATGATGATGATATCGATGATAAAGGTGATGATGCTCATAATGATGATGATAATGATGTTTTTGAAGTTTACTACGATGACCAAGAGGATGAAAACGACCAATCCAGTATTGGTTTATGATCATTTGACGAAAACTATCCGATGATGGTGCTGGTGTTGATAACGGTAGTGGTTTCGCTAATGACGACGGTGATGATTGTAAATGATGGAAGTGATGTAAGTGATGATATAAAGAAGATGATGACGTAAAAAAAAATCCTGAAATAATCGTAAATTGATGGTGATCGGACTAAGAAGATCCCATGAAGAGATAACGATGGTGGCACTGCTGGTTAGTATGATGTTATTAATTGTTATGCTTAAACAATAACATATATGCAATTTTTAAGTAGAACGATCGTACAACTTACCAGACAATCGAGTCTGAAATAATAAAAAGAACATATTTATAGTTTGACTATTGATAACACACGTTATATTATTCAAATGCACTTGGTAATTTAAAATTAATTAAAATGTTATTCAATAAAACCGATGAACTATATATTTAAAACACAATTATAAGGTGTCAGAAAAACTTCTATCGGAAAAAAACACACAACAACATCGTAAGAAGAGTCTTAAAGGAACCTCTTCACAGATAGACGAACCGACAAAGTTCCAACTTTTCTAAATTTTGTCTTAGAGTAATATATATATATATATATATATATATATATATATATATATATATATATATATATATATATATATATATTTATTTATTTATCTGCACCAGGAAGCACCAGAATACAAACGACGTAGCCAATATCTGATAATACGTTTATATGCTCTTATAATCCGAATCTCAAATTAAAATAGTTATAAACTACTTGGTAACGCAAACCGTTTAATTAAGCATGTAATGCCAAATTTCAAAATTGCCAGAACCTTTCAACAAGTCCCCTTTAAACATTAAACTGAGTTTCTGTTGTATGGTAAAAATCATGTAATTAAAAATGTGTACACGGATAGTGAATTGCCACTTTTTTACAGATGCATGTAATACGACACATCGATTGTGTGCTGCGTTTTTATGTATACGTGTCACTAAAGGCCTAGTTATAAAAATAAATGCGTTATCACGAAAGTTCATTACACATTAGAATCGTCGCATATTTAAATCTTTATTTTCGTTCATATAACATTAACCTTTAATATTTGTCATCCATGTCGTGTTTTTTTAGGAAGACGCAAATGGAATTTTGAAAGTACATTCGTATACTACTCATATTTCATTACATTAATATTCAGTTTTTAACTAAATTCCCCTTACCTGTTTTTTATTGTCTTTATCATCGCTTCGGTTCGTTCAGATTGGGTTTTATTTTCAGACTCAATGTATTTCTCGAATGAATTTCTTTGTAACACGTGAAGAGGTAAATTATACAAAACGGCCACCGGAAAAACTTTGCGAAACCGAAATTTCGCAAACTTAAGTACCCTTTTTCTTGAAGGTTTGCTTATTTGTGATAAAGTATAAGATAAAAGTCTAACTTGTGATTAATAATTGGTTATTTTTGCTTGTTAAATGCGTTTTCTTCACTATGAACTTTATTTGCCAAGTTGGGGTTCCCATGGGATTTTTGTAATTTCCCATGGGATTTTTCATTATCCCATGGGAATTTTGGTTTCTCCCATGGGATTTTTCTCCAGCTTTTTTTATGGGAGAAAAAATCCCATGGGATTTTCAAAAACATAAAACACGTTCGTTTGTGCTTAGTTATCGATTTTAAGCATTGTTAAAGCATTTGTGCTTATTTTCGTTCAATTTACTTTGATAGAAAAAAAATCCCATTTTTTTATGGGAAAAAAAAATCCCATGGGATTTTTTTCTGATTTTTAGAGATTTATTCATGTAACCTTCAGAAACACTACCTTTTAACAAAAGATGAGCATTTCTCGCGATTTCAACGCGTTATATCGTGTTTTAAAATAATAAAAAAATCCCATGGGATTTTTTTCCCATGGGATTTTTTTGTCCCATGGGATTTTTTTTCCCATGGGATTTTTTTTTCCAATGGGATTTTTTTTAAGGTATAAGTTTCTATAAGCTATATAATAATAATAATTATAATAATAATAATAATAATAATAATAATAATAATAATAATAATAATAATAATAATAATAATAATCGTGCTCAATATGATGAATTTGTACTTTTAAGCGACTAACATTTTTATTCGAGCCGATCGTCGAGTCCGAATGGTGAGTATAAGAGCAATTTACCTGTACAAATAAATCTCAATTGTGAAGAGAACGCTACCGTACTATAAAATAATCTTGATAATAAGTCATATCATTTCTCGACAGAAAATGAAAACAGTATCCATATTGATATCAGCAATGTCCCCTGCTATGATAAATATTGACAAAATGAAAAACCTTGACAATAATTCCGTGTCGAATACGCATAAGATTATAGCAATCAAATTCATATAAGCATTGATAAGATAATTTGCGAAAATGGGTCTTATGTCAAATACGGCAAGCGTAGCTCCATTCCATAATGTCAGGTATTAAGTCACGTCAAGTTTCGTGGTCGAATTATAGCATAATAATCATTTTCACATTACGCGATTCATATGAGTTTCCCTACATATATTGTGTTAAAATTTATGTTACACTAATGTGCGATGATGAAAAGGGGATTTCGGTAATTCTACATTCGCCCGCCTAGTACCGAAATCCCCATATTTACGCCTTAAAGGGTCAATAGGTCATCGGTATGAATGGTTTTTGACTTCACATGAATGTTAAGGTGCAACAAATTTGATATTAATTTTAATTATTAAGCACTCTTGACAGCATTAAGTTGCCTTTCAGTGGGGATTTCGGTAATTCTACACTAGAACTTAAACGCGCGCCGGTACCGAAATCCTGCTGTACAAACCTTCAAGTGTCAACAAAATTATTTTAGTGTTTTTTTTCATTAGCAACCAGTGACATGTATTATCTCCCATTCGGTTACTTCTTTTGGAAAATAATTAGCGGGGATTTCGGTACTGCTACATTCGTACGCCCAGAGCCGAAATCACCCATGTTTACGCCAATCCCCCATATTACGCCTTAAAGGGTCTATATGTCATTATGTTTGGGTTTTGGCTTTGCATTAATGTTGATTTGTACACAATCATATTAGTGTTAATCATTTAAACACTCTTATCAGAATATTTTTTCCATTATTAAATAGTTTATTAATGTGAAAAATGTGTAAACGAATGTAAAAAAGGTAAAATGTACATTTAAAACATTGGTTACACAAAAGTATATGTAAATATAACATGACATAGTAATAATAAGTCTTCAGAAAGTATTTTCCAAACAAATCTG
Organism: Dreissena polymorpha; assembly: GCF_020536995.1. Taxonomy (NCBI): domain Eukaryota; kingdom Metazoa; phylum Mollusca; class Bivalvia; order Myida; family Dreissenidae; genus Dreissena; species Dreissena polymorpha. Next base: position 95,130,916 of record NC_068361.1, on the reverse strand, counting down.
ATGAAACAAATGATATCGTACTACCTTATTTACAATATGCTATACACTTTTGCAATTTAGTTATCAATGTTTAATCAAAGCATAAATCAGGATAATATGTTGCCTCTTAGCGGGGATTTCGGTAATTCTTAACAAGCACATAAACCCGCGCCGGTACCGAAATCCCCGCTGTACAAACCTTCAAGTGTAAAAAAATACTGATTTAGGTTTAAATAAAGGGAACAATAGTATTTTTGGCCACCAAAAAGCACTTCCGCGTCAACAAAACGATTGAAATTATGTCAGAAACCCAGCTTTTCATTGTATATATTGCAATACACCATCGGCCGCCGAGAGCGGAATACTGCGCTTGGCCGCTAAACAATGTGGATTGCATCAAATTAAATGTCAATTTTCGATTTTATTACAAAAATAAACACTGCCTTTTTATAAATATGTCAAGCACGTACACTTAACAAAAAAATCGATATATCTTTATGTAATGTAGAAAAGTAAAGCGCTTTATATATAACAATGTTTTATAATGTCTCTCTGGTTGAGAAAAAAAACTAAACAAAACCATGTAGAACATATATGTTTTCATAATTAAAAAAAAATATTTAATGATGCACGTGATGTTTTATAATTGATATAAGTTCACGTGTCATTGAACGAGTTAAGGGAGAAATGCGAATTAAATTACACATAATTAAAAAATGATACTATACTGTCAGCTTGATTTATAAATTGTGTTCCATCGCGCCAATATATTCATTGTTCCATGAAATTGTGTATAAAAGCAAAACGATTGAAATTATGTCAGAAATCCTGCTTTTCACATGAAATGATCTTTAACACTTTTTTTATTCCAATCAGGTAATTAATAATAATAGGGGAAGTCTATACTGTGTATTAGAAACTTGTTGTGGTGATCCCTATCTTATCCGCTCAATACACATCCACCTGGCTACTGTACAGAAACAATTAGATTTACTTCCAAAATAACTGATTTCATTAATTGCTAACTTGTTGTCTACATTTTAAATTAACAACGATAATGGATCAACATCACCGTTGCACAATTATTAAGTTCACAGTAATCTGTACTTTAAATAGATAGCCTAATTAAAGACGGTGCTAATAAAGAACAAAGCGTGAATGTGGATATTAAGAAATTAGATCCTTTTTTGCATGACACTGGCAGTATATCATTTTATCTTATATAAATAAGCCACATTTAAGACATGGATAAAATTAAAATAAGACACATTTGCATCTTTCATTTCTTGAAAAAAAAATAAGCACGCAGTCACATATAAATAAGATACATTGAAGACACAGAAAAAAATAAATAAGACACATTTGCATCTTTCACTAAATTTTCTTAAAAAACATGTGAAACTGAAGAAAAACATTTATTACTGACACATTATTCTAAAAGTCGACTGACAACTTAAGTTCAAAGAGGGATTTACAATTAAATAAGATCCATTTTCGCATGATGCTGGTTGTAGAGCAAGCAATACATTTCTTACTGACACATTATTCTAAAAGTCGACAGGCAACATAAATTCAAAGAGGGAACCACAATTAAATAAGATCAATTTTCGCATGATACTGGTTGTATAGCAAGTAGTCACATATTAATTACAGCTTGCATTAGTTGCAATAATTTTGTTAAGTGCGCGTGCTTCTGAACGTTGCGTTAAGCGAGAGTGTTGCCATTTTGTTAGTTTTATATTTTGGTATTATGTATGATTATTGCTTGTTTTGAATTTGAAATAAACGCTTTCTGGCAAATAAGCATCGTCTTAATTTTAATACAAATAATGAACATTTGACATACAAAATGTCCAATAACATACCGGCAATAACATTATATATATGTTAATTTCTGTGCATGTTTATACCGAAATTATAGCCGACATCGGCAGTTAGGGAAATTTAGTGACACACTTTAACACATCAAACATGCATGATAGTTCTTTTTTCATATGATATTCCCCTGGTTGCTTACCGGTGTATTGGTACAGTTGATAACCCCGCCGGGACTACAGTAGGGTGCTAATACACACGTGTATCGTGTTCAATACAATCGTCTTAATTTTAATGCAAATAATGAACATTTGACATACAAAATGTCCAATAACATATCGGCATTAACATTATATATATGTTAATTTCTTTGCATGTTTATACCGAGATTATAGCCGACATCGGCAGTTAGGGAAATTTTGTGACACACTTTAACAAAACAAACATGCATGATAGTTCTTTTTTCATATGATATTCCCCTGGTTGCTTACCGGTGTATTGGTGCAGTTGATAACCCCGCCGGGACTACAGTAGGGTGCTAATACACACGTGTATCGTGTTCAATACCCGATCCATGCTACAACGTGTAAGAACGGGAATTTCGGTAATTCTACCTTTTTAAGCTTGCGCACCTCTAATGGGCACATATCCAAATATAATTTAATTAATTATTTTCCTAATCAGCATCATTTCACTAAACTACATGCAAATTTGTAGGTAGCTTTCCATGCTTAAAAAAAATAAACCGATTTTTTCAAAACCACCCTCACGCTCGGCTTTTGTCCAGTTTATTTTCACCCCTGGGGTATATAAAAGTTCCATAATTCATTCAAATTTCCAAATGTGGGCATGCAGTTGGTGTGTACAGATGCAGTAAAGGTGTTTAAAGTTTAAACAAGATGAAATAAGTATTCTTTTACAGATTATTTTTTACAAATTTTAATCTATGGAATAGCGCCATGAAATGTTAGTGATTTCAGCCAAGTAAAAATTGGGTCGGTTAAAAACAAAGTGTCATAAAATTCAAAATAGTATCATTTAAGTTATATTTTAAATTAAGTTTTTATAGAAACACTATATACAGCAAAAATACCAAAAAATAGACAGATTTACCGTTTACTTGTTGAAATAAAAATAAAAATGCAACATGCATCATTCGTATTTTCAGCAGTAAATTAATCAATTTAGCCATAACGTTGTTTTAATTTTAAAATTGAAGGATGTGCATACAATTTTCAACATATTTAACAATAAACATAGCTTATGTGCTATATCAAATCAAATTACGTTAGAAAAGAAATAAAACGCGTCGCAAAAAGTATGCGATGTCGGCAGGAATCGAACCTGCGCGGGAAAATCCCAAAAGATTTCAATTTTATCGCCTTACCCACTCGGCCACGACAACTTTACATCTGTGTAACCTTAAATTAGATATATATAAGTAAACAGGTAAAAAGGCTCGCTCGATCTTTGAAGAAATCGCGAAATCGTATTTTTCAGATGATAATTGGATCAAAGTCAATATTTATAGTGAAAATAATGTAATCTAAATGAATAAGTTAAACATATATCAAAATTCGAAGTTTGAAAAAAATAAAATGCATCTCTCGGAAATAAGCGATCATTGAAGATCGCCAATGGCTTATGAAGTGAAAGGACAGTTGAAAGTTTCCATTTTGCACTTTAATGATTCTGATAATATGGTGACAAAGGCAGTAGTCCTATGCAGTATTGTGTTTGACCGGAGAGTAGCGTGATCTGTGTCGGTGTTGGGCGCTCTGAGGGCGCAATTCGGCTACATAGGTACATAGAAACCTCTTGTGGCTATAGTCCATGGATCGGGTTCGGCAGACAGGGAACATGTAAATTTTTATATGTATGTTTTATATCTTAATTACCTAAACGTATATTTATCCTGGTTACTTATTTACTGAGGTATGAGTTAGTCGCAATGATTGTAGATACGTTGTACTATATTTAGTAAGTATTTGGAGGACGAGTGGCACGGGCACGCGCTTTATTATCACTTATGCAAGGAACGCGTTTTGTTTATATACGTATTTTTGATATTCCGATAGGCTTAAGGGAGGTAACTTATTCAAGTAAAACGCGATATTTTTTGCAATGCCTTTTTATAACTCTTGTTTAATTAATTACATACGAATATACAGCTAAATTTAAGATGATTTTTACCAGAAAAAAATTTCGGAGAAAGATATAATGAGATTTAGATATTCCATAGAATGCGAGTCTCCATATATATTTTCTATTGCAGGGGAGGTAATTAAAAAATTTTAAAGTCTCCGAATTGGTCTTTGTTGTATCTATTTACGTTTATTTTCAAGCTTATGGCGATTAAAAAATTAATTATTATTAGTATATGCTCACGTGGATATTGGTACGGATATATCGTGTTCATATAACTGTTACTACATCCATTTCATTCATCATTCAGGTCGGGCTACACAAATCTCGTGAAGAGGCTAGTAGGACCTTTAAACAAACTCTCATACACACACTCTTCACTCATCGTGGCGCTCTCGCATGTCTGAGGCGATATATAAGATCGATGTCATATATAATACTGTATTCGCTGGTATTTTCGGTTGATATGTTTGATTGCGTAGGACGCAATGAATATAGTGTATTTATATTTAATCGAAGTGAGCTCATTGTTGTTTCTGGCGGTATTCAATTTCTGGTAATAGTTTCGCGATTAAAGACGTCGGTTCTCGGTTAGGTGTGGAATGTTCTTATTTGTTAATGTGCCAAGTGCTTAAAGGCGGTTTATCGCACTTTATTAGTCGGCGTTTCAAGAGAATGGGTAATAAATGCAAATCAGTAGGTGCTTAGAAGACTTAAGTACGGCAAGAACCACAACTCACTCTGCTAGGAACGATTACCACTGCCTGTCTGCAGCAGACGACAAATGATTCTGCTCTAGCAGTGAATGTATATACCAGCTTGTAAACGCCATTGGCCAGTCTAGTGTTTATCATTAAAATATGCACATATTGGCTGCTTTCATGGAAAACGAGGCTTAATGCACGTCAAATAAGATTAGCCTGTGCACAATGATAAGCATATGCAATGCGAACAAGCTAATCAATGATATTTTGATTCAATTTTTCATATTTATACCAAGTGAGTTTTCATTTGACCGCCTTGCGGATACAGATCCATTAGCATGTGCTTGTGTATTATAATAACAATTAATGAGTTAATTTACTACTTACAGTATCGTTATTTTCATCAACATCATCGTTATCAACGTTATCATGATCATCATCATCAACATAATCATCATCTCATCATTATCATCATCATCATTATCATCATCATCATCATCATCATCATCATCATCATCATCATCATCATCATCATCATCATCATCATCATCATCATCATCATCATCATCATCGTCATCATCATCGTCATCATCATCATCATCATCATCATCATCATCATCATCATCATCATCATCATCATCATCGTCGTCGTCGTCGCCCTCGTCCTCGTCCTGCTCTTCAGCCTCCACCGCATCATCAGCAGCAGCATCGTCATCAGCAGCAGCAGCAGCATTATCGTCACTATCACCAACAACATCGTTATGGTCGTCATCGTCGTGATCATCATCATCAGTGTCATCATCATCATCATCATCGTCATTGTTATCGTCGTTGTTCTCCTCCTCGTCGTCGTCATCGTCATCATCGTCGTCATCGTCATTCTCATCGTGAACAATTTCAACAACCGTAAGACCTATCGCTCAGCTCATTTTTGCAGTGAATTCGGATGTTATATCAAATCTTTTTGATTAATAGAGTTTGCTGCTTAATGTATTAATAACTAAATAATAATTTTGATAATATTGAAAATAAATGGTTTCAATTTTATTTATCCGTTTAAGATGCAGTATTTGACCAAGTCAATTTGTCGCTAAAAGCGTTACGAGTTGCTATTGAAACTATAATCGCATTCCGATAAAAATGGTGTCTGTATTAGGGCCTGTTTAATTTCTACGCTTAATTGCAATTCATAAAAATATTTTTAAGGGTACCGGTATATCTAGACACACTCTGTTATCCAAACAATCCTTGTGATCATAAACAAATAAACAATGAAATATAAATAAAATTAGATGATAAAAAATGGTATCTTCCTTTTTGCTGTTGCTAGTTATCAACAGAGTAGCAAAACTTTTAAATATAAATTATATTCAATTCATAGCACGCTTAAAGATTTGAAGTTTATCAAAATCTATAAGCACAAACATATTTATGTTTGTTAATACAAAGCTGTAGCAGTTTTCTGATTGCGCTTGAAAAGATGTGATTGTTGTTGTTGCATTAATAGTATCATTAGTTTGTATTTCCAGATTAGGTATTCCACCATACATTTTGTTTTTAATCAGATGTCTTATAATTGGCATTGCAATATTTCAATAACGAGTAATCAACACAATTGACTTTATGTATTTTTAATTGTTTATCCATATTATCATTAACACTTGAGGGAAAAATAAGCTGTGTCATTTTTTATTTTTTATTTTACTGATGGTTCAGACAACTCTGCTTTTACTATATGCCGTAATAATTATAAGTTTCCGTTCACTTAAAGATATTGTTTTTCGTGTTGGAAAATTTAAATACGAAAAATATTTAGAGACAAGTGTGTTATGTTTGTTTGTCAATTATTTAATTGAAGTAGAAATAATACATCAGTGTACATAATTTTATTGTGTTGTTCCCTTCGTTCTTTACTTTAAAAATGCAACTTAACAGCTTTGCAATCAACTGAAATAATATATAAAAAGTAAAAACAATAAACGTTTGGCTTTCTTAATACGATATCATTTCAAACGCTGTTGGAAGGAACCATTGCTTATTAGAGGTTTACAAGGTAATTTACCCAAGTACGCAAATGTAATGGTCGATTGCCCTTAGGCATGATTCTGTTTTATTACTTTAATCCGGTTGTAAGAATGCATGACCGCAGGGTCATCAGATAAGCAAAAACAGGGTCAACATCTGATAAAATAGCGCTGTTTAACTGACTGTACGAAAATCCGTATGTCTGAAAATTTAGAATGATGAAAACATAAATATTTTGGCTTAAAAAGGAAATGTAAGAAAATTTAGAATGTAAGAGAAAATACGGTGGTTTTATGGTGTTAAAATCGATTAGAAATAGCAAAACCTAAAGACATTATCTCAAGTGTGATTTTCAAAAGATTTTATATGAATGTACACACACGGTAAAACTAGTCTATTAAAATGAAATACCTTCATTGGTTCTCATGTTTTTAATATTTATTAAACATAGGTATTTGTGAACACTTGTTGTTATATAATATTGAAATGTACACGCATACTGAACATAAAATCATTAGCATAACGGCTAAGTTGGTTTTTACTAAGATTGCAATAGTGTTTATTTTATTATTATGAATCTTATGAGGATAATTTTGAAAGTATGACACAGAGTATCTGAAGAAGATATATACATAATCACATATGTTGTTGTTGTTGTGGTTATTGTTTCAATATTTTTATGAGTATCATACATTCAATGACGAAGAGCTATTAATTTGTCATACAAACACCATAATTATTATTGGATTGCGGAGATTAAACAAATCGATTCCCTAGTAACTGATATAACTGATACATTTTTTGAGCGACAATTTGAAACTAAATCTTGTATTATTTAAATTTGATTATTTTAATTGCAGACTTTTTTTATTAACCCCAATTATTGTGTACGCAACGTTTCTTTTATTTAAATCGCTGAGTACGAAGCATCAAGCTATTTTTTAATTAATTGACAGTGATCTTTAATGTATGTCATAATATAAATTAAAATCAATCTTAATTAAAGCTTGAGCGGTTGGTTTGTAATAAGTTTTGTAAATGTTGCTGTAGGATATGTATGCACAATAAATACTAACGCTCTGGCATATTGTGATGGTGATATGATTATATATTGCACAATGAATATGTGATGATGTTCTTGTGATAATATTGAGGCTATAATTAGTTTTTGAATTAAGCTAGCTAATTTCAAATAAGATACAAACACATCCCAATCCTAAAATTATCAGTAAGTTATAGTATTGTTTGCCTCTAGGCGCATAATTAATTGAAGGCCTAGTTTATCTGTTAATCCTCGCCCCATGTGGTGTCCCAGTGTGTACACTGATATTAATACACGATGTATTGGTCCACAATTAAATCTCTTATAAAAACATGTCTCTCAGGTGACTGAAAAATGGCTGTGTAGATACAACAAATACTACTACAACGGAGACTAAGATAACACATGTTACAATTAATTTGTCTTCCTTGCGTTCTTCTTATACGACAAACACTTCTAAAACAAAAAAGCAAAAAGCCGCTACTGCTACTGCTTCGGCTACTCTTACTGCTACTGCTGCCGCTGCCGCTGCCACTGCCAAGGCCGCTGCCACTGCCGCTGCCACTGCCGCTGCCACTGCCGCTGCCGCTGCCACTGCCACTGCCGCTGCCACTGCCGCTGCCAGTGCTGCTGCTGCTGCTACTGATAGTGCTACTGCTACTGCCACTGCTACTGCCACTGCTACTGCCACTGCTACTGCCACTGCCACTGCCGCTGCCACTGCCGCTGCTGCTGTTGCTTCTGATAGTGCTACTGCTACTGCTGCTGCTGCTGCTTCTGCTGCTGTTGCTGCTGCTACTGTTACTGCTACTGATACGGCTACTGCTAGTGCTACTTCTACTGCTACTGCTAGTGCTACTGCTGCTGCTGCTGCTACTGCTACTGCTACTGCTACTGATTCTGCTACTGCTACTGCTGCTACTGCTGCTGCTGCTGCTGCTACTGCTACTATTGATAATAATTCTCCTTCTACTTCTCTTTCTAATATTGCTAGCGATGCTTCATAATTTATTTTTAAATGTATCATTTTGTTAAAACAGGAAAGAACTGTTTTATATATTTTCTTAAAGGGATCTTTTCACGCTTTGGTAAATTGACAAAATTGAAAAAAGTTGATTCAGATTCGTAAGTTTTCGTTTTAGTTATGATATTTGTGAGGAAACATTAATACTGAACATTAACCATGCTCTAATATAGCCATTATATGCATCTTTTGACGATTTTAAAACCTAAAAATTATACAGCGTTGCAACGCGAAACGATTGAATAATTTGGAGAGTTCTGTTTTTGTCGTTAAATTTTGTGAAACTACGAAGATTGCTTATATAAGGTATAAAATACGTCGAGAATGTGTACTCGGCGGAATAGCTCAGTAGGCATAAGCGTTTATACTACAGGACTCTGCCAGGACTCCAGGGGTCACTGGTTCGAACCCTGCTCCGGGCAATGTACATTTCCTTTTTTTTTTTTTTCTTGATTTTTTACTGGAGCTTTTATGATCCAATGTTTACATTTATCAATATAAAGCATTTAATGAATAAGTTAAAAAAAAATGCCAAAATCTGTGAAAAGGCCCCTTTAAAGGTGTAAAGAATCTAAACTTTTCTGCGATTAAAGTTTTATTTAACTGGATTAGTATAGGCCACATAACAGACGCTATTGTACTGATTTGTACTAAACAACATTTTGTCATAATCAACAGTTTTAACATGCCGCAGTTTCCTTGGAAGTTGACCTTTGATTGGAGTTATGTATAAAACATTAACAAGGTATTTGTTGACAGTTTGTCCTGTCACGATTATATATTAGTTGAGCCAAACGTGTGATAAAGATCCCTTTTGGGGTGGCGATAAATACTATTTATATTGTTCAACAGTGGGAGACTGAGAAAACATATGTTACAATTAATTTGTCTACTTTGCCTGCTTCTTCTTTATATATTTTTCTTGCTAATCGTTTAAGTTTAGTTTTAGTTAAGTAGGTATATCAATTTACATTTTTTGATAGATATTTATTTGGATAGTAATGGTATGTTTTATTTGACTTGACATCATTGAACCGGTTTATTCATTGATAAGATCGGGATCTCCACAGGTGTTTAATCTCGATTGTTAGGTGGGGAGAAGGGTCCGAATGATAATGTTGTCGTCGGCTTACGAATCACATTTCACAAGTTTTAGACAAATATGCATACGTTATAAACCTAATTTAAGTATTACATAGATAATAACTTATCTTTATTTTGATGAACTACGTTTAAGGTATAAAACTATAATTATCTATGTGTTGTGTGCCGCATACAGGCTCTAGGAGAAGTGCCCCCCCGGAGAACTGCCCCCCCAAAGATTTTTCACTGGGCGGAGAACTGCCCCCTCACTGTTTTTTATAGGGCGGAGAACTGCCCCCCTGCTGATTAATAAGGGGCGGAGAACTGCCCCCCTGTCAGAATTGATGACCCGGAGAAGTGCCCCCTAATTAAAGAAGTTTCGCGGCGATATATAAAGCGAGTATTAAAATGACAATAACGCCAGTAACTTTCTTGCTATTATGTCTGGAAATTGAGTGAAATTTCAAAAATAATATAAAGTTGTACAAGTAATAAAAGTTATAAAACTGCAAAAAAAAATACCTGCCTCGGCATGGACGTCGCCATCTTGATAATCACGTGATTTTCGTCTATGTGAACAAAGAAAAACAAATCACTTTTTGCTAATAAAAAGTTTTCGCGGCTGAATTATTTGATATTTTCCCCTTAATTAAAACAAACAATTAGCATGCAATTTAATCCATCCTTATGCAAGCTGAAAACAATAATTTATTTGTTTGTTTTCGCCAATTACGGATTTGGACGGTTCAATATAATAAACCCGTATGCGGCTTTATTCAATATGCGGCTTTATTCAATATGCGGCTTTATTCAAAGCTAACAAGTTCTTAACAATTAAGGTCGGTCCGGTCTACCAATTAAAAGATCGCGGTGCTTATCGTTAACGGTAACAAGTTCTCTGCCTGCCTTATTAGCTGCTAATTAAAGCAACTGTTACCGATTTTGTTTGTTTGGCATGTCGACATGATCTGCTCAAAATGCAAACTGTTGCCGTAATGTGTGTATTTATGTATGTTATTTTGTATGTCACATGAATTTACTAAACAACATAAATAAATTGATTATGAATTCGACTTCACTTCACTTTTTTCTTCAAGTCAGCTAAATTATTGCCTTTGCTTTGCCTATTAATTTACTTTTTTATACGTAAATTTACGTTTTTAGCTCATCTATTTTTTGAAAAAAAATTATGAGCTATTGTCATCACCTTGGCGTCGGCGTCGGCGTCGGCGTCTGCGTCGGCGTCGGCGTCGGCGTCCGGTTAAGTTTTGCGTTTAGGTCCACTTTTCTCAGAAAGTATCAATGCTATTGCATTCAAACTTGGTACACTTACTTACTATCATGAGGGGACTGGGCAGGCAAAGTTAGATAACTCTGGCGTGCATTTTGACTGAATTATGTGCCCTTTTTATACTTAGAAAATTGAAAATTTTGGTTAAGTTTTGCGTTTAGGTCCACTTTTTTCAGAAAGTATCAATGCTATTGCATTCAAACTTGGTACACTTACTTACTATCATGAGGGGACTGGGCACGCAAAGTTAGATAACTCTGGCGTGCATTTTGACAGAATTATGTGCCCTTTTTATACTTAGAAAATTGAAAATTTTTGTTAAGTTTTGTGTTAAGGTCCATTTTATTCCTTAAGTATCAAAGCTATTGCTTTCATACTTGCAACACTTACTAACTACCGTAAGGGGACTGTGCAGGCAAAGTTATGTAACTCTGACTGGCATTTGGACGGAATTATGGGCCCTTTATACTTAGAAAATTGAAAGTTTGGTTAAGTTTTGTGTTTTGGTCCACTTTACCCCTAAAGTATCATAGGTATTGCTATCATACTTGGAACACTCGCAAACTATCATAAGGGTACAGTAAAAGGACAAGTTGCATAACTCTGGATGTCATTTTTACGGAATTATGGCCCTTTTTTGACTAAGTAACTTTGAATATATGGTTAAATTTTGTGTTTCGATCCACTTTACTTCTTAAGTATCAAGGCTATTGCTTTCAAACTTCAAATACTTTCATGCTATCATGAGGTTACTGTACCTGGCAAGTTGAATTTTACCTTGACCTTTGAATGACCTTGACTCTCAAGGTCAAATTATTAAATTTCTCTAAAATTGCCATAACTTCTTTATTTATGATTAGATTTGATTGATACTTTGACAAAACTACTCTTACCTGACATACCACAATAGACTCCACCCAAACCATCGCCCGTGCCCCCCCCCCACCCCCCCCCTATTTTTTTATTTTATTTTATTTTTTTTTTTAAGATCATCTCACAAATGACCACCACACCCTCACACTATACCCCCCCCCCACCCCACCCCCTCCCCAATTTTTTATAAACGGTTAAAAAACAAAACTATTTATTTTGATTATTTTATGTTTGAAATACCGTCCAACCATCGCACCCAAGAATCCCCCCCCACCCCCCCTCCCCCCATCCGAATCCCACCCCCCCCCTATTTTTTTTTTTTTTTTTTAAGATCATCTCACAAATTACCACCACACCCTCACACTATACCCCCCCACCTCACCCCCCCCCCCCATTTTTTTTTATGAAACGGTTAAAAAACACAAATACTTATTTTTATTATTTTATGTTTGAAATACCGTCCAACCATCGCACCCAAGAATCCCCCAACCAACCACCCCCCCCCCCCCTCGATTTTTTTTTTCGCATTTTTCGCATTTTTGGAAGAAAATGTAATAAATGTCCACACCACCACACAATGCACCGCTCTTCACTCCACCCCTCCCTCCTTTGTGATTGAAAATGAGAGTCCCTTCACCTTTAAAAAGAAAATAGATGAGCGGTCTGCACCCGCAAGGCGGTGCTCTTGTTTTTCCATGGGTCAATACTATCTTTATAATGTAAATTAAAGAGATCTTTTCACGCTTTGGTAAATTGACAAAATTGAAAAAAGTTGTTTCAGATTCGTAAGTTTTCGTTTTAGTTATGATATTTGTGAGGAAACAGTTATACTGAACATTAACCATGCTCTAATATAGCCATTATATGCATCTTTTGACGATTTTAAAACCTAAAAAATATAAAGCGTTGCAACGCGAAACGATTGAATAATTTGGAGAGTTCTGTTTTTGTCGTTAAATTTTGTGAAACTACGAAGATTGCTTATATAAGGTATAAAATACGTCAAACATGTGTACTCGGCGGAATAGCTCAGTAGGCTAAAGCGTTTTTACTTCAGGACTCTGGCAGGACTCCAGGGGTCACTGGTTCGAAACCTGCTCCGGGCAATGTTCTTTTCCTTTTTTTAATTTTTTTCTTGATTTTTTACTGGAGCTTTTACGATCCAATGTTTACATTTATCAATATAAAGCATTTAATGAATAAGTTAAAAAAATGCCAAAATCTGTGAAAAGGCCCCTTTAATTCCGATGTAACTTTTTCTCAATAAGTACTGAGTTGCACGTCTATATTTAGTTGCGACACATGGCCAGTATTAACACGCACGCGTTTCCTGTGTGGATCTCGACTATGTTTCGCGCTCTTATTAAAACACGACTTTTACATGGCATTCATGTATAGTGAGTGGTGCAGATGCGTACCAAGGGCCTTAAACAGTATTATCACATGCCTCTAGACAATTTGTGTTATTTAGTTCGATAAATGGTAATATACTTGTACTGAAATTAAATTGTTACCGGATAAAATGTGTACGGCGATAACGTAAAATTACCCTTAAGTATTGTTTTCACTACGTAACTAATAACTAATATGACACCGGGGGGGGGGGGGCAGTTCTCCGCCCCGACAGATTTGATGGGGGGCAGATATCCGCCTACTAAATTCTGACAGGGGGGCAGTTCTCCGCCCCTACCGATTTGATGGGGGGGCACCTCTCCGCCACCTTTAAAATAAGGGGGCAGTTCTCCGGGGGGGGGGGCAGTTCTCCGGGGGGCGCTTCTCCGGATACCCCGCATACATACCATCTTGCTTTTTTAAATTTGATCACAACGGTCCGAAGTCATAAACATTCATTATGCATGGTTGCTAAAGCACAGTGTATACTAACTAACCTATGTTTATTGTTGTTTGCTAGGGTTATTATTATTATGTTTTATTTTTTTTTTTATTTTTTTTTTGGGGGGGGGGTGGGAGGGCTTTTATAGAAGATTTCAACTAGTCCTTCAATTAACGAAAAAAAAATATTGGTATAGGAAATATAAAAGAGTAATAGACAGCTTCATTCATGCTGTTCTATTATGGTGTTTTAACGCATATAATTATGTATGGTTGATGAAGCACATTGTATGCTACCGATGTTTATTGTTGTTTGATGATGATGTTAAGTTGGTGTTGCTGTTGTTGTTAATGATGATGATGAGGAGGAGGAGGAAGAAGAAGAAGAAGAAGAAGAAGAAGAAGATGATGATGATGATGATGGTGGTGGTGGTAGTAGTGACGACGACGACGATGATGATGATTTTGATTATGATAATGAGATTTGAATTAAATTAATGCGCAAAGATTTTTCTTTTTAGCGGCCAAATGCAGATATCTGCGCTCGGCCGCTGTAAGGGTTATGTAATATTTGCAATCTACATAGGAGTCAATAGCAGATACCAAGCACCATATGCTTATGAGAAACAAAAGCAAAATATTGGCAATCGCTGAAATCTCGAATATGACTTACTCATTTTATTAAATGAAAACCGGTAACTATTTTAAACGGTTATTATATTGCAACAACTTAGCGGTGTTTATCCAAAAGACCATTGTTATAATTACAGGGACGTCAATAGGCCAAACTATTCAGGAAATATGATTTGAGTCGTCAAGGATAGATTTTGAGATCAATGTACGTCCGATGAGATTTAAAGGGAGTTTGAGGCGTAGGGACAGATTCGTTCGAGTACGCGATCATTTGAGAACAAATTATGTTGAAGCTTTATCGGAATTCCGGAAATTTGCGATCGGTACCGATTTTTTCTGGTTCTTTTTTATTGATTCTGATAAGTTAGCGGCCGGCACGGACATGAATATTAACTGACGAAAACCTCTTCGCTACTTTCCGAAAATCTTCGACATGTTGCAAATATCCGTAATATTCCGCATTGTACTCACCAGAAATTGCAACTAGAAAGACTACAATAAATCAGTTAGCTACGGCTCGGGCGGGGATTTACCTTTTATCCCTGTAAGGGACCTAATGCCCCAGACTACCGGCTATTTTTTCCGGAATTCGAACTTGATACACTTGATATCCCTGAATTAAATATTTATATCCGCACTTTTGATCTCTAGAGTGCTGACTGTTAGTATTGTATTTGACTGGAATGACTGTCGATTATGTGTTTTTAAGATTAAAACAAGCTTACGAAGAACTTTGTGTTTGCTTTTTTGTACGCTTTCTTTTTAAAAATGTATTGTCCGCCACGGACGCAACAATTGACCAAATGTACCAGATTGTGGTCTCTTTAAAGTGCTATGTTTTTACTGCCGTGATATCTTTAACAAACTACACATTATTGATCGTGGACGTTTTGTACTCTTATTGAATTTGTTTCCCCAAAATATGCTCTTCTATTAGTAGATGTTTAGGTGACGATGTTCTAATTATAGATCTTACACGGCCAAGAAACACTAGATAGGTCTTTGCAAAGAGAGCTGTTGGATATCGTGAATGCGTTCAATGTGGCCTGTTTATTTCAGAAAGCTATGTGCAATGTTTTATGGGGATTTCTATCAAATTGCCAATTGCAAAATTTGATTTAATTCATTCGGACCTACAAGCGGGAAACTTCTTCATTAAAGTTCAATGGGCTTTTAAGAAGTTCGTTGAAAGGCCAAATTTGACGTTAAACAGCAACGCCGAAAAAATTGCTACTCAGTCTTATTTATCACTTTTTTTGTAAGATTTACCAGTAGACGTTCTTCAGTGAAATTAAGCAAACACACAGTGCCGACAAATATGGAAGGGTATTTAGGTAAAAATTACATCCTTCTTTGTGACTGTGTCATGATTCTTGATGGTACTTTCAATTAATATGTAGACACCTTTTCATGCTTGATGACACTTACATCTTGCCTGATGTCCAATGTCTATTTACATTCTGCTTAATGGTATCATGCATGTGTACAGATGCAACATTCTTGTTCGTTAATTGCATGCTGCATATGTGTATGTTGGTTTGTGCAGAGAGACTTGTGCAATAGGCGCAGTGCATAATGAAATCAAATATTAATGCGTTTAATAAATTAACGCGATGGTAAGATGTGAGTTTCACCCAAGCACAAAGCAACATACTATCATGCATGATACAATGATGTCAATTGACAGTCATTCCGAAATGCTACGGAGGACTACGGAAATTTACGGCGTATAACGGAAATTTTATGTTATAGGAGAAGTTGCGCACCTTTGTAAGATATTTGCTACTGAACCGAAATTAACCGCGTGTTTGTAGACTTAACTTTTTTTTGGTTAATGACTAACCATATTTTTTGTACAGTAATTTACCTTCAATAACCAAAGAAAGTCTATGGATATATTTCAATATATGCTACTAATGCATGTATGCAGAGCTCCAGATAAGACGCTTAAAGTCGTAAAAAATTGAATTAAATTTAGTAAAAAAGTAGACTTAAATTCTGTGCGTACGGTTACACATTGGAAAAATAAAATAAGAATTCAAAATGTGTGATCATGCGTAAAACTCAATATCAATGCATATAATGTAAACATTTTATCAATGAGTTCCCACTCGTCTAGGCCCTCATTACAATTATGAAATCAACAGCACTTTAACGTTATTATGAATAACAGACCATCTTTACAACAGTCGAAAAGCCGAACGTTTTCCATTATCTGGTCCTTTTATCGCAAAAAGTCTGCTGTAAACCGGCAATTGTCATTAGCTCTTCTTAGACTATAAACCTAAATGCGGATGTGCCAAAAATTATATTTACATGAAAAAAAAGAATTAATAATAGACTTTAAGGCTGGATTATTATAGAGTGTAAACCAAGATTTTGCTGAAAAAGTTATCTGGAACTTTGCATGTATGTTGAGAGGAAATCGATTACATAATTTCAAATTTACTAGAGTACTTTTATATTGCACCACATAAAATGCTTTAAAACTATAATATTGAAGTGCACATATAAACTTTATTATAGATGGGTAGGTATTTCGTGTCAATCTCTTTCACATATGAAAGAGCTGTTGGTCATGCTGCTTTAAGTACATATAGATGCATGACACAATTTAGATTAAGCAAAATAAAACACTAGGTATTTGCCAAGAGTCAAATATATACGAGCAGTAAGAACGTAATCGTGCACAGCGATACTTACTCTTGTAGAATTGAAACTCTTATTGCTTTCTTTCGAAATAATTGCATGTGTCCGATCTAATATGCAATATGCCCGGTGTTTTTTTTTTGCGGATTAATGTTCCGTTTTAGATCCATAATTAACGAATGCCTCAATATTTTCAAAAATTAACACCGGAATAATGTTCACCGACATTTTTTCATACAGATTGGATATAAATATTATAGAGCTTAACAAAAAATACATTAAGCCCTGTTCTCCCGGCACACGTGCTGGACACACAGGTGGTTAGCGTGTGGCTATGATAATAATTAGTGAAAACATCTTTTTGAATGATAAATAATCA
Source organism: Dreissena polymorpha (assembly GCF_020536995.1). Taxonomy (NCBI): domain Eukaryota; kingdom Metazoa; phylum Mollusca; class Bivalvia; order Myida; family Dreissenidae; genus Dreissena; species Dreissena polymorpha. The sequence continues at coordinate 95,113,441 of NC_068361.1, read as the reverse complement.
TATTAAAACGAAAAATCAAATTTTCTATAAAAAAAAATCACTACCGTTTTATATATAACAAGGTATCCAACTCGAAATCATCCGAAAACGGGGTGCATCGTTTTGAGCAGCCATTACTAAATTAATTTTGCAGCGATTTTCATGACCCGGTCTTATTCAACGCAGAAATGAATTTCCTTTTAGGAAATGTATATATATTGTTATATTTCTACACATGCTGGGTCAAATTTTAAGAAATAAAGCTATACATAATTCGCTTGACCCAGTTGTTATCGATCAGACCGTATTTATGAATGAAATCTCCAGTTGTAAGGACACAACTCCGCATTGGAGCAATGAAATCACCCTTGTGTTTAAAATGTCAGTTGGTTGAAATGTATGTAAACAAAGGTTTGAAAATGCGCTGGACAGTTAGTTTTGATGCATAATTCTACGGCAAGCACGGTAAGAATGTTTTTTTTTTCATACGTTTTATTGAATTATGGTATCGAGGTTCGTGAACTTTGCAGGGAAAATGCCCATTTCCCCGTGAAGATTTCAGTCATGAATACTGTCTGATCGATCACAGCTGGGTCACGCGAGTTGTGTATCGTGTTATTTTTTAAAAGTTGACCCAGTATTTGTAAAAATATTGCAAGACATATACATTTCCAGAAAGGAAATTTATTTCTGCGTTGAATAAGACCAAGATCGTGAAAATCGCTGCAAAATTGATGAAGTAATGGCTGTTTAAAACGATGCATCCCGTTTTCGGATGATTTCGAGTTGGATACCTTGTTGAATATATATTTAACTTATTTTTTTTAAGAAAAGTTGATTTTTCGTTATAATATGATTACTTATCATTCCAAAATATGTTTTCACTAACTAGTATTATAGCCACACGCTAACCACCTGTAGCTGGACACTTTTAAAAAACACTATACAAATTCAAGTACTTATGCATTTAATTGATTGTAAACAATGACGGTTGAAATCCGTGCGTGGGAATTTTTCTGGTAACCAAGAGCGACGTCAACGTTCATGACAAACCTGTTTATATGACATTTATTTATTGATTTTTTCCAACTTGATTGAAAATTATGTTTTATGATATTTTAATACATGTAGATGAAGTAGTTGTTTTCTCAACGAGGAGTACAATAGTTGTACAGTACTAGACACGAGTACTTGTAACTTTCAGGTTTCTCTGTATACCACAGACATTATATAGTCATAAAATGATAAATATGTGTTTATAGAAATTGTAATTATAGCATGGTAAACAGACTAGAGAAATCTGAAAGTTTCACGCACAGGTCTGTGGCAATGGGGGTTTGGGCTACTTTATAAATATGAGGTCGATATGCAATGCACATCGGTAGATTACGTCTACTGTAATTATTTGGACTAGGGAAGGGCCACAATTCCAACACATCAGCCCCGTTATGTTCTGAATAAAATGCATGTATAATTTCTTGAGTGCCAATTGCATCTTACAAATATCAAAAACATTCACGGCAGTCAATTCATTGTGTAAACTTACTGGTCTTCATGGCAATAATGAACGTATTTAGTTTAATGGAGATTATATAACGAAGGGAACTAATTCAGCTTATTCAGTTTACTAGTCAAAATGATTCGGATGTTTTCGCTTTTTTTCCGAAAAGTAATTTATTCAACATACGGAAAATAAACGCGCGCCACCTGATGTCATAATTTAGTAACTTTCATTCTGCTTACTGCCTGTTGCTAACTGCCGTTGTTAATGACGCTTAGTGGCAAAACCGATTATGACTGGTTTCAGGAATAATGAACACACAAACATTGGATAGTCACCAAGCATGTTGAAACAATCATCAAGTATAACCGATAGAGAACAAGCATGTTGGAACTGTCATGAAGCATGTTAGAATAAACATCACGCACAATGTAAATATTATTCATGAATGATGTAATGTTGCAGCAACCATCAAGTATAAACGAATAGACAACAAGCATGTTGGAATTGTCATAAAGCAAATTAGAATAAGCATCGGTCATAATGTAAATATTCACCACGAATGATGTAACTTTTACCTAAATATCCTTCCATAGACATGTGTTGTTACTAAAATAGACATAGAGATTTGAGCATTGGGAGTGACCTAATCATACTGTGCTTTAGCAGTATTACGGAATACCGTTAGTGCCATCGTGGTTACACATTACAATCCAGAGGGCGAGAACGCGAGAACGCGATATTACGATGGCGACAATGTGACAATACGATGATGACAGGGTGACAATACGATGGCGACAATGCGATAGTACGATGGCGACAATGCGAGAACGCGATAATACGATGACGACAATCAGACAGTGCGATGACGACAGTGCGACAATACGATGGCGACAGTGAGATAGTACGATGGCGACAATACTACAGTTCTATAGTGCGATAATACGATGACGACAGTGCGAAAATACGATGACGACAGTGCGACAATACGATGGCGATAGCCGACAGTGCGATAGTACGATGGTGCCAATGCGATAACGCGATAGTATGATGGCGGCAATTCGAAAATGAGATGGCGACAGTGCGACAATACGATGGCGACAATGCGATAGAACGATGGCGACATTGCGATGATACCACGGCGACAGTACGATATGACTATCGCATTGTCGCCCCCGTACTATCGCACTGCCGCCATTGTATTGTCGCACTGTCGCATTGTCTTCATCGTACTAGCGCGTTTTCGCAATCGTACGAACGCATTGTCGCCATCGTATTGTCGCACTGTCGTCATCGTACTTTCGCGTTCTCGCATTCTCGCCCTCTGGATTTTAATGAGTAACCACGGTGGCCCTAACGGTATTTTGTACAGTAAAGTGCGTAAAATCTGGTTTGGAATAACAATTTTTATGCCGAAAACCCGACTTTGTTTTATAAGTAGTAGTCTAAATATACAATGAGTTTTCCGAGCATTAAATAAACATATTAAAATAAAATTCATGTTCGTATCAGTTGAAGTTCTTGTTAATAGTAGAAGCAAAAAACACAATAAAACGCTGATTGGGCTTACTAATTTGAGGCAAGAAAAAACACATCGCGCTATTATATATAACATATAACGCGCATCCGCAAAGTTCGAGCGCCCGTCTCGGTGCCGTCGTTTCCGTTGAAAGTTTCGCACAGGAGCTACCGAGTTAGGATATGAGACCACGAATCATGGCTTGACTTTATATATCAGTCAGCGTAGTACCTGACCAGACTGCGCGGTTGGACAAGCTAGGATGGACCAACTTCGGCCGCATATGACATAAGACCCATTTTCGCATGACGCGGGTCATCTGACCTTTATAATGTGTATATAGCTTTGAATGGAATTTGCACATAGTTTTTGACATGGACTTATTGTTATGTTAATGTGTTGCACGCTTTCAAAAGCAGAGGGCATATATAAGATCAATTATACTACGGAGTTCATTTTCTGTTGCAAAATGAAATGCAATAAAGATTGTTACTCAGTGGTGTGTACAGTATGACAGCGTTGTCTGTCTGCGATGCATTTATACTGGTTCTAAGCTGGCATACTCACCAATTGGACTCAACCATCTGCTCGAACAAGAAATGATAAGTTCTACTAGCATAAACCTTTAATTGTAACTCATTTTAAAAATATTCATGTTATTTATATTATTCAATTTATTATTCAAAATTATAATTATTATTTCCTTTATTGTTGTTTTTCGCATTAAGAAACTTATTCGGCTTACGAAACTGAAAAATCCCATTGGAAAAAAATCCCATGGGAGAAAAAATCCAATGGGATTTAAAAATCCCATGGGATTTAAAAATCCCATGGGATTTTTTGTTTTTTTTTTAAACACGACTAAACGCATTAAAATATCGTAGTTGTTCATCATTTCATAAAATATGATGTTTCTGAAAGTTTCATGAATAAATCTCTCAAAATAAGAAAAAAATCCCATGGGATTTTTTTCTCCCATTTTAAAATGGGATTTTTTATTACTAAATATTTTTATATATAATTGGCATAAAACCAATATACAGTCCTTAAATAACGTTAAAATACTTGCAAACGCAAATAAAACACGTTTTTTAAAATGTTCAAAATCCCATGGGATTTTTCTCCCATTTGCAAATTATGGGAGAAAAAAAATCCCATGGGAGAAAAAATCCCATGGGAAAATCGAAAATCCCATGGGAAAATGCAAAAATCCCATGGGAACCCCAACTTTGCTTATAAATTTCATAGTGAAGAAAACGCGTTTTTTGAGTGAAAATAACCAATTATTAATCAACGATAAGACTTTTATCGCATACTATGTCTCAAAGTAGCAAATCTTTAAGAAAAAGGGTACTTAAGTTTGCGAAATTTCGGTTTCGCAAAGTTTTTCCGGTGGCCGTTACAAATGATCTATGCTTGCTTCAAGGTCACATATCTGTTGTTGAAATGTATTCATTGTCTTCTCTGTATGTTCATAGAGTTGATTGGAATAAAAATCCTTTTCGCTTGTTTTTAAGTATTCCTCTAGGCGAAAGTTGGTACGTGTATTGCTAAATGAAGATACCACTTTCCATAGCGATTGCAACGTGTTAGTCATTTGTGTTATCCGACGTACACAACTAGTAAAGCTATAAGTCTTCTCAACGATCGTGTCCACATCACCATACACCTTGCAAACAAGAGTTCTGACCCTCTTTTGCAGATCAGGGATATGATCTATAAAATTGTAGTAATTTATCTGACTTATTGTTGACTTTACATCTGTTCTAGCACTGTTTGAGCGTTTTTCGTCGTTATCAAATCCTGAAAATTATCAACATATATGTTTCATTATTAAATAATAATACATGCATTTATCGAATGACCAGATCACGTTTAAAAAATAACAAGCACCTAATATAATTAAAGGGAATGTGACATCGAAAATGGTCTAATGTGGACAACTCTGTATAAGATTTACAAAGGAAATTTTAGCACATGATATAATATGCAAGTTATCTTGGTATTGTACCAACCTATTTAGTATTTTTGTTGATACCGTGTGTCGGCTCACCTATTACGTATACATCGCTATATAGTAAAGAAAGAATACACCATGGCACAAACGGTATTGTTCAGTGTGTAACTCAAACGACATTGTAGATGAATATCACTATATTTGTGTTTGTACAAGTCAATCAGATAAACGAAAAAAATAATTCAATTAAAGACGTCCTGCGGTATATACAAACGCAGTTCGTGTAAATTCAAATGATAAAATGGAACTCTCTTAAAACGTAATTTAATTTTAAATGTGAAAATAGTAGCGCAGTTTGTTCGACTTATTATAAATGGTGTAATTTGAAGTATATTTAGGCAAAAAGAAACGCATTTACTAAACCAGTCTTACCAAATTATGTGACTAGACTAACAGTACACGATCTAGATGGCATATATATTTTCTTACACAGCTGGACATCTAATGGTTGACTGGGAAACATAGTTCCCGTGAGTTATAATGCGGGCTAGAGATATTAAATGGGACCTAACATTAATTTTTATTGAGTAGATGGGCGTCCACATGCATAATTTCCTTGCATATAGCCGTTTAAACACGCATTAATATTTCGTTATAATTATGATCATATGTCGGGCAAAATTGCAATAAACAAGAAATAAACCATATTTGCTAGTCACGCCTCTTAACAGCGTGGTAGTGTAACGGGAACGTCCCGATATACTAATTATCTTTACATGTACTACGTGAAAAGATGTTATTTGCGAATTGTTCTTTTTTGTATTTTTACTGTTCAAATATCGCTGTTTTTATATCGCCTTTCGACTCTCGCGTTTTCAAAAAAATCAGGGGAGACAAATTGATAATAAATGGTTAAAAATTACTGTAGCAGCGTTTAAAAAAAGCGAGAGTCGACAGGCGATATGATTACATCGATATTTGAAGAAAAACAAATATCGCGTGTCGCTTCGTGTATCGCGCGAAATATCGTGTGTCGCTTCGTGTGTCGCGCTAAATATCGTGTATCGCTTCAAGTGTCGTGTGTCGTGGTCTAAAATTACGGTAATATGAGAGATATTTGAATTATAAAATATCGTGTATCGCTTCGTGTGTCGTGCAAAATACCGTGTGTCGCTTCGTGTTTCGTGTGTCGCGCTTTGAACGCGAGACACGATACTTTGCGCGATACTCAAAGCGACACACGATAATTTGCGCGATACACGAAGCGGCATACGATATTTTGCGCGATACACGAAGCGACACGCAAAATTTACCACGATATATCGCCTTTTGGGCTACCTACACAAGGGAGATAGTTCGTGGTACATTCTCGCGCGTCGCTTCACGTATCGCGCTAAATATCGTTTGTCGCTTCCTGTGTCGCGCAAAATATCATGTATCGCTTCGTGTGTCGTGTGTCGCCCTTGATGAAAGAAGTTCGAGATTATAGATGGCACTATCCGGATTCCGTTAGTCACTGTAGGCTTAGTTTGATTAACGTAGTTTCACACATTTCTATTGTACACGCTCGGTTGTTTGTTTTGCGGTTAACATAGAAATGTAAACTACTGAAACGTGTTAAATAATACACGTTTAAGCTATAAACTGTTTTTGTGTGCAATTAAACCTAATTTGCTCAGCATTTCTTTAATACCAAAATGCGTTTATTTTACATGCTTTAAACAGTTAATAAATAATATTGTGCATATTTTTCCATTTGTCTTGTATGTCTTCTGTTTATTATTATTTAAACATAACTTCGAAATATACTTTTTATCAATATTTCCAGCAATGTTAAGCGGCATAACATATAGAATGCATTTAAGTGCTTAAGTGCTACACAAAATACAAAACTGTATCCAGAAGCAATTGGAGAATGAATGAAAGCAATCTTGTCCTAACTTCTTTGTCGCGAAATCGATGATTCGATTGAACGTTACTGTTGATTAGGCATCGCATGCTTTAATACTTGTTACGCCTGCTGAAGTATTCGTTTGGCCGAAATTATAAAACAGAGGAAACGGCGTTTATCCTGTATACTTGACCAGAAGGTGATTTTATTATTTAAGACTAATCGTTATGAATTTAAATAACCGTTGCTGGTTTCCAGAGTGTTCGTGCCTGGATCCTAACATGTCCGTCAATCTCTTGGAAGTGGTTTTGAGATTTTGTCTTTGTTGCGCTTTTGTTAAGCTCTCGACGTTTTAAATGCCTACTTAATAAACTGAAGGGCAATCGCACGGGTGAAATCAATTCATAGTATAGTGTACACAAGTTTTTTTTCTTTTTCACACCTGAAAATTAGATTAATATTAAACATGCATTTAACAATATTAACTCTATAGACAAATCCAAGAGAGTGAAACATGGATCAAGATGCTGTACCACCGTAGCCCACTTTTATGTTATAATCGCTTATACAAAATATCAAACGCACTGTAATGAAGTTTCAGTAAGAGGCAGGTTTAAAACCAAAGAGCGCTCATAGGGTAAAACGTCATTAAAATCAAAGTGGAGTTTAACAGCACTGTCTCTATAACTATCTTATTCGTGAGTTCAATCTTGCTCGCTGTTTTTTTCTCAAAAAATGTCATAGATCATTCTTGTGTGTAATATAATATGTTCCGGTGATATGAATTGTTTTGTAAATCGAATTTCCTTCACGAAATTAAATTCGTAGTGTAATAGGAATCTAATATTACGACGACATATTAATTTATTTGCGATTGCAAATAATAAATATTTGCTGTAGTTTAAGCACGTCTAAAAATGGAGCTGTTTGTGTTATTTATAGAAAGTTATCTCTATAGCACCCATAGGGTGCTAAACAGTGAATTATTGTGTTTTGCAATTTAATTCCATTTTGTGGATGGTTTAAACTGACAGGATGTACGTTTTAAGATATTGATCTGCCGAGTGTTGGGGATGAAAATGCATTAATCTTGAAGCATCGGTTGTGTCCATTTCAAAAAGGACTTTAAAGCCAGATCAGTTAAATTTAATTTAAACAATTTGTGTGATGTTTAGTGGCACACCACTCCTAGAATTCATCTGTGAATATACCGTGCACTGCGGTTAGTGGAAGTTCTGAACAAGTCTAGAATTCATGTGGATGACAATTCCAATTCAATTAGTTTTAACAAAGCACATGCTGCTCCTCATTAAAGCATTAATAAAGTACCGGTGTATGCTTGTTTGCTATGCCGGCCTCAATTTTTATAACAAGTAGTTCTTGATGAATAGGTATCTTTGCATATGTTTAGACTGTAGTTATTGTTTGTTTTGTTACGATATCGTTCATTATTGTAATTTTCTATGGTATAACGTATGTTCAAATTTAAACTCAGACTTCACACTTCAACCCACAAACAAGAAAACGTGGATTATTGTACATATACGAAATATTTTACCAGGACTGCGCTCAGTGTGTAGAACTGTATTTTTCTCAAAACTTAAATCTGTGATGAGCAGGGTTAGGTAAGTTTTCAATAATCAATTTGTATGATGTAGCCTTATAAAACAACTCACATTTAGATGTTTTAAATATATTTATGCGCACGGATTTATGTGTGTGTGTGTTTACATATTTAGAACTATCTCATAATTTCACCATGTTCATGAATGTTTATGCGTGTATACACACTGTCGACAGAAAATAAAACAATCTGGAAAATAACTTAATTGTATGCATAAAAGCCGATATAATTTATCACGACAATTAATACATCGATGCACTGCAAGGCGGAATTTAATTTGTTTACTGAATATCGTGGTTACACATTAAAATCCAGAGGGCGAGAATGCGAGAACGCGAGAGTACGATGGCGAGAGTGCGATAATACGATGACGAGAGTGCGATAATACGATGAAGAGAATGCGAGGGTGTGAATATACGATGACGATAGCGCAAGAATACGATGTCGAGAGTGCGAGAATACGATGACGTGATTGCGAGAATACGATGACGAGAGTGCGACAATACGATGGCGACAGTACGATATGACTATCGGTTGTCGCCTTCGTACTATCGAATTGTCGCCATCGTACTATCGCGTTGTCGCACTGTCGTCATCGTATTCTCGCCTTCTGAATTTTAATGTGTAACCACGATGGCCCTAACTATATTCCGTATTTTTTTTAAATACTTAGAGTCGTGTCGACCTGCCCTCGTTTAAAAGTGTGTTTGCCTAAGAATTAAATTACAATTTAGACGCATTCTTTATAATACTATTCATTTTCAATCCGTATAGCAGTGGATGAAACATGGTTACAAGAAAAGGTAAAAAAAAAAAAGTTTTATTTTTATTTTTGATTTGAAACCATTTACGAGAAATTTAATTTTGTTTTTGTATTGATTGTGAGTGTTTAAGTACTTGTATGTTGCTGTACTATTTCCCAGATTTACTAAGAGTATTTTAAACGATAATGTTGCACCGATAATTATTGCAGAATAATCCAAATATAATTTTATGTCGTAACTTTAAACATTTTTCGGCATTGCTGACTTTTTTCTGTTAAAGTTGCGGTTTATAGTCTACTTCGATATACATCTTCAGCCGACTTCGACATTAACCCCCCGATCACTGGGATTTAAGTCGTCCGTTTACATATGGCGCACCAGGCAGCCACGGCAGATGGACTTATTTCCCTCACAGGTACCCATTAATACACCTGGGTGAAGAGGAGCAAGCGTGGAATTAATTTTTTGCTCAGAAAAATCCAGTGCCCGAGTGGGATTCGAACTAGGGACCTCTCGATCCCTAGACCAGCATCCCACCACTAGACCGCTGTCCCCACTTTTCTTTTATTGCTAGCATACGTATATGTAACCATTATAGTAAACCGTTGTACGCATAACACTTTTAACAGATTTCGTTTGCAATACAAAAAGAAATAACCAAACTCGATAATAGTATCAGGGGATAAATTAGTGTTACCGCGCATAGTCTTGTATTCAAGACAAATACACAATACAGGGGGACACATCAAACGAATTGCGACAAATAAAGATAGATTATAGCTTGGGTAATACGTTTAGAATGTAAAGCATCGTGGGTTCAACCTGTTTAAAGGGTTGTTGACCAACGACCTTTACCTATGACAATTAAAAGGCTGTTAGTATTATGCAAGTTTTCTGAACGCGTGATAAAGTAGGAGCACGCAACATTAAAATTAACAGTTATTCTAAAGAACCGTTCCCAAATCCATAGGTAGGTTCCGTCCATAATTATTGCAGACTATTAACCTTAGTAAGACTCTGTTCATACGTATTGCAGACTATTTATCTTTGTTAAGCTCCGTCCATAAGTATTGCAGACTGTTAAGTTTAGTAAGTCCCCTTCTGTATGTATTGCATACTAATAAACTTTTAACGTAACAGCGTATGCATATTTTTTATTCTTATACAATGCATATTATGTTATATAGCAATTTAATTACAGATAATATTAATAATACAGATAATATAAATGATATGATAGAAATTTACAAGTACAAACTGGTCCAGAATGTTTGAAGGTTTATTGTTAGCAAGTAGGAACACGAAATATCCGTGCATGAGAAATCAAAATCTGGAGACTGAATATTTTACAAGCCATTCAAGTGATATTATCTTATATAACTATTGAAATAGGCCGACTTTATTAACATTAATCGAACAAACTTGCATCATCTTGTTTGCCTGGTTGCATTCATCATATAAAATGTGCGATGGGAAACATGATTTTATTGAATTATAAGAGTACATTACAAATTCACATCACATCTAGAATGATTGTTCGATAAGTGTGTAAATACGGTATTACCTGAATAATTTTGTTAATCCAGGGTGTCAGTAATTCAATACATTTAGAAGTCAACCAATCGACAACAAGCACGTGAAGAAATGGGCACTGATGACCAATCGAAATTATAAGGGAATTTTATGTAACTTAACATGTACACAAAATGTAGATGTTTGGTCAGAATAAGATATTCTGCGGGTAGATTTGAGGAGAACTTTGACTTGACACTTAGAATTGTAATTAAAGAATATTTGAATAGAAAATAAAATAAATAGTTAGAAATCATTCAGAGATTTATTGTGTTTTTATCATTCAGAGACTTGTGTGTTCCTATAAGACATAGTAGGTGCATTGACAATCCGCTACGTCACAAACTTAGTAACGTTTCGTCCTATTATTATTGCAGACAATTAACCTTAGTAAGGCTCCGTAATTAACTATTGTACACTTATTACCCTTGTAAGGCTCCTTAAATAATAATTTAGGACTTTAAACCTTAGTTAGGCTCCGCCCAAACTTAGCGCAGACTATTCACCTTAGTTAGGCTCCCACAATAATTATTGAGGACTTTAAATTTTTGTTTTGCTCCGTCCATACTTATTGCAGACTAGTATTGATTTCATTCTGTGTTAGTGGGGATGTTATCAACGGCTTATCCATTGAACATATTTCTTTTCAATAGTGAAGCTTCCAGGGTGTCAATATAAACGGTTGTTATTACTCTGGCAGCTATTGAAACCCGATAAGTCAAAAATATATATATAATACATTAATAGAAAAAAACTTTAAAAAACCCATCAGATATACACTTGATCAACAAGTATTGTTGACCATATTTACCTATATAATATAGTGTCAAAACAACAATACTTGGTGCACAGTATTAAGAGATGTATAAGGTTATCTGGGGTTTTAATATTCTTGGCTTTTTCAATATGTAGTAATTAGAATATGTTGTATACTATTTATGCAGATTTTGAGGAACACATGTATCCAGAATATTAAAAAGGTGATTCAAAACTCTAGTAAGGCAATTTTAAGAACAAACGACACGTTTGTTCAGTTTCAACCATACCTTAATAAAGGTCATACAAACATATTTTGATTTAGCTGATCACAATTACGTACGTCTTTACACAGGTTGAATATTGAGACTTGCAGTTGTACTAGACGCATTTCAATTCAATTATTTTAAAGACATTGCAATGTCTTTATTTAAACATGAGTTTCGTGTTATTTTTAAATGTTAATTTTAAACGGAATTTCGGTGCTTGCATTACAATCTAATGTACAACAAACAGAAAACATACATACATTCATCGAGCGAAAGACACCAGAAAAGAACATGGTAATAACAAAACTAGTTTGTTACATTTATCTGTTTTTGGTTTGATCACATGATGCTTATATATCGTCAATTAAGTTCGATTTGTGTTTGTTTGATACTGCACACATTAATTCGTTGCTTAACGATAGATACCTTATTTTTGTTGAACATTCAGAATTTCGATATATTGAAAAAGGTTGTTTGTGATGACCTCTGTAGGTATGTAAATGAATATATTGTTGCTAAATTAACAAATTGTAATATATATTTGTCCACTGTTTTCTAAATTTATTAGCGTGTATAGTGGGTTATTTATTAGACGCTTTTGTCTATCAATATATATTATATATTAAAAACTATAGTTTGTAAAAAAAAATTAATTATATTATGATTCGTAATTTAGTGTGAGTCTTAAGACTGTTTATTGTTTTGTTTCGAATAAGCAGTCTGAAATATACTGTTACGATTACACTTTGACGAATTGTACGCTGTCATTTCTTAAAATACTTTCAATTATGTGTTATTTTATTGTAAAATATCTAATAGTTTTGCCTTCAGACACCAAATTGATCCGAATAGGTATTCTAGGAAAAGATGTATTAATAAGTAGATGAAATATTATTGTTAGAATAGATAAACATACTATAAGATATTTATCATTAATGGCCCTTCTTAATGTGACTTTCTGCCACAAAAAAAAACCTAATAACTTAGGTTACAATTTACTGTTTTGTTCATTTCTTCATTTTTGATTTTCGTACATAATATTTTAAACAGTAAAAATTTAACATGTTTACATTGAAACGTCTTAATTTACAATTGTTTTTATTGTATTGCCTGTTAACATCGCAAGTCCGCTATCAATGTGTCCACTTTTGGCCTTCTGAGTATTATTTGAAATAAACTAAAACTAAAATAATGTCGATGGGAAACAAGCGGCGTAAACGTGGTATAATATTCTTCGTTAAGTTTCATTCACGTTTGACTGTTAAGAAACGTGTAATATGTGGAAGTTAGAGATGCAGTGGCATTTTAAAGGACAACAGTTACCAATTTGATGTATGTTTAGCGTTCACGGGCGTGTATTTTTTTTTTTTAACAAACGTAACATATGTTTCACCATATAGAAAATGAAGATGGATAGTGTATACGTAATGCCTTAAACAACGCATTTACAAACTCCGCAAATGCGACTCAATTAAAACACAAAATTGTTTAAAAACTCTTGGCTTTTAAATTCTGTTTTATTTGTTGTTTTTTAGTTATTGACATTATTTTTCTATTAGAATAGGGACTTTTACCAGTGCAAACAACTTACTAGATCTTATAATTGTGAATTGGTATATTTTGTCTTTATAATTAATATCGTATTGCTCTTTTAAAATGCGTATCAGATCATTGTTTAATTTAAAGATTATACATAAAAATAGAATATTATAACATGTATATTGTATGTATGTATGTATGTATTTATTTTGACCTTGCGGTCAAGGATAACCCATGAAAGTGCAAGCACTTATTTCCAATGGGGTCTTTTGGTTTTGCTGAAGAGACAGCAAGCAGAAGAGACAGTATGGGATACAAGGAATCCGGGTGCGATACCCTAGCTCTTTGCGACTAGATACCTTGGTTCTTTTACGTGCTCAGTGTATAGCACCGATACACGCGAGAATTACCTGGGTTTTCATACCAGTACATCTCTAGTTGGGTGGTAAACACTTGAAGCATTTCTGAAATTTTCAGTGCCCCGGCAATTGTATGATTTATCAACACCCATTACGATAAAACATTGCGCTTCAGTTCATATTACATTTAAATATTTCTTTAAGAAACTAAAATATAATAATTAGTATTTCTATTTGTGAATGTTCACATGCTTCTACGGTCATTTTAGATTGGTGACGAAGGTTTAACTGACTACTAATTTGTCCTGACTTATTTGCAAGTTCCAAGATTAAACGGGACGCTAAACATATAATACAATGTATATGACCTTATTATTCAACATCAGCGTTTAGTTGTGCGATCAAAGAATGTGACATGCTACTTACGAAAAGGATCTTCTACAGTCGCCTGTCGACAGCACACGCGTTGGACAAGATCGTATATGTGCCAACATATGTTTAGAGGAGGACATATAACAGGTCTCATTCCGTACTCCTTCAGTATGAAGTATCGCTGATAACACCACAGCGATTCCGATCGCCTTATGAATACCCTCGAATGTGTGAACTAAAATTTGAATAGGCATTTTAAAATTAACGTCCTTGCTCTTTAAAACAACAAACACGTATACAACATCAAAGCATTTCGAAACTGTAAAATTGTATGTATGTATTATTAAATAAAGAGGTATTTTATTCTCTGTAAAGGCATAATTGAAGAACCTGAATATAATATTAATTTCAACAAACTGTCAAAGTGTTTCGACATATGCTAAAATATACCTGAACATAGCAATCAGAAGGTTGAGAAGGAGTAATTATTGGTGAAAAGCATATAGATCCCCATCATGATTGGAACCACAAATCTGTCCAGTTTTGCTTGGACAACGCGGATATATTCCGTTTGTCCAAAGCCTAACATCCGTTGTGCAATCCGCAGAACCGTTTGGAAAATGATAATTACTAATCGATTCTACTGCGGTCAATTTCCATGATAAAATTCATACCTGTAGGCTGTAGGTGCTTGGAAGTTCATGATATGATTAGTTATAATATACATTGTACAATCATATTATACACAAATTTAGATTTGTTTTGGTGACACCATACATACCTTCGTATCTTCTAGAAACAGTTCTCCATAAAGATGCCAGTAAGGTCTTCTTATTATTTGTCGAAATGTTTCCCAAGTAAATGGAGAATCAGGGAAGAGGATGGAGTGCGAGGCAATCGCGTAGGATAATACAAACACCACCAAAATAACAAGGAAATACACCAGGTCCTTTAACTGGAACAGAATACACACACGAGTTAAGTGATCCAACATATCTCTTGCTATTTTGAATAAAACGTAGAGATGTGTATATAAATATCATATAAACCCTTGCAAACATTGGTTGACGTTAACGAAAAGCAATGGAAAAAAACTTGCGATTAACAACAATTGAATGTTTTTACTGTCTGTTATGAATATTGGTAATATGCGAGGGTAAACAAGCTGTTAATGCTGTTCGCCGATGTTCGATAATATCGTAACACTATTATGATATTTATTATAGTTATATATGCTCCAGGGGATGCTGAGACTTAACTTTTAAAATGGCATACACATAATTTTGACAAGCAATGTGATTGCTCAGATATCATTGAAGTGATATAATCGAACGTCACGGATAAGAAGACAATTTTTGTTATAATTGTTTGAATGTGTGTTTTTCGAAGTTTATGAGGTTCGTCCGCGCCTTAAGCTGCTTTATGTGTAGAACCGACATGTACACCACCTAATTAAATTTCAAGACTCCCAAACAATGGAAAGTATATGCAATGTCAAGCTATTTAGTTGTTAATGAACGATTTGAAATGCTAGCGTGATCTTCTGAGGGGGTGGGAGCCGGGGTACCCTGAGGAAACCCCACCTGTCCGGTATGATGACAAACAAGCTCACATGCTTCCGGAAAGGGGATTGAACCACAACGATAGCAGGACCGCCCTATGTAATTATATTTCTATTTCCAAAGAAACTCAACATGCATAACATACATATTATATTTATTGAATATTGTAAATGTCATATCTATTTTTTTTTTCTAATAATAATTTATTAGCTGTATTATTTGTCCAGTTAACTGCAACCATACAACAATACAAGAAGAACAATAATCATTCTCATGTATTGACCCTTTCAGTTGAGTTGCAGCTCGCGTAGTATCTGTATTCTAATCGACAAAATAATGCATTTTGCTTGCTTAC